>NC_060887.1:39315167-39590167 GCF_014805685.1 Silurus meridionalis | reverse complement strand
AGATGTTAAAGACACAGATTCAGGACAGTACAGGTGTGAAGCTCATGGAAAAAGCAAAAAAGAAGTGGCTGTTATTTATCTTCATGTTGCAGGTAAGTGGTGCTTACTTACTCATGATCTGTATACAAACATTTGTAGAAACAATTTTGTTTAGTAACAAATCATTACCCTGTGTTCCTCTTCTCAGAGTTTAAAGTGGTCTCCGGCGTCTATTCTTTTAGCCCGTCCAATTACTTTCCTGGTGATGATGTCACTCTGCCCTGCCACCTCTCTCCAAAAAAGAGTGCTGTTGCCATGGAGATCAGGTGGTTTAAGGGGACAGACTGTATTTGTGTGTACCAGAATGGGCAGGTCAACGAGGGGAAAGGCTATGAGGGCAGAGTGAGTCTCTTCACAAACCAGCTGGAGGAAGGAAACGTGTCTCTGATGCTGGGGAATGTTCAGAAATCGGATAAAGGAAAGTACAAGTGTGTAGTCACCCATGGAAAAGACAAGATGGAAAATGATCGAAACTGGCTACGTTTGAAAGGTAGTTTTTCCAGACGAGCAACTATTCAATAATAACATCTGCTTATTAATAAGAACTGCTTATTGTCTCCGAGTGACCATCAGACTTCATGATTGACTATAGTTAAAATGAAATGAGTAGAAAACATTATGGAAGGATGTGCAGACAGAATACAGGTTATGACATAAAACCTGACCAGTATGCAGGACTCACTCCCTCAATTCTGACAAGAAGGGGACAAGACTGATCAGCCTAATGGTGGTGATTGATGATTTGCAGACAGAGAAGAAACCCAGGCGAGTGTTTAAGAGAAGGTGTGAATATTGCAGTGAATGATCTGTTGCATTGTTATTTGCAAAAGTGCACAATCAGGAGATGTATTAAGAAAAGGTCACTATCAAGAGATATTTTTTGTACTTGTTAATAAGAATTGTATGGAAGTGAATGAATTTGACCAAAAAACATGTCAACAAAAAGGTGGTATATGCAAAGCCTCATAAAATGTTTGGTGTATGTAAATTGTTAGGAAGGAGATATTAGAGAAAATATGTACATTTTACTAAGTGTGAGGATTTTTTTATATTAATTTTGCACTCGCATGTGAAAGCTGACAGGTTCCATTGCTGTCAAGCCAAACCTTTCTTAGCTCCTGGATGACTTCACTTAGGAGGTTGAGGTGGTCAGTCCAGGTTGTGGAATGGATCACCACGTCATCCAGTTAGGTGGCTGCGTTCTGATGGTGTGGTCATAAGACTATGTCCATCAGCCGCTGTCGGTTTGGATGTGTCTGACCTGCAACAGCCGACAATATTCTGCTGTTAGTTATGGCATACTTTGGTCTGTGCTGGGGAATTCCTACTCAGCTAAAGAATAGCACCAATTCCCAATCAATGTTCTTTGTGGTTACCATTCAATGTGGGACTGCTTTGGGGTATTGAGTAGCAAAAACCACAATGACTAATATGTACTTGTGGCCCCCAGTCGACTATGGGAGTGGTCCCACAAAATCCATTCCAATCTTGTTGATGGGAACACTCATGATTGGTATTGGAATGAGGGGTGGAGTGGGTTTAGTGGGGGAGGTTTGTTGGCACTGGGGCCACTGTTGGCAGAAGTTTTGCACATACAAGTTGATCAGGCACCAGACCTTCTAATATTGGCCACTCAGCTTTCCTATTCCCCACGCAGATTTTTTTGTTGGGGACCTCTTGTACATCACTGTGCAGGCAGGATACTGGGACTTTTTTGCACACCTTAGGCGCATATGTGAGCACTGTTGGTCAGGCAATGGTGATCATGCTACACCTGTCCATCAGAGCTTCAGTGGGGACATCCACTTTTATTGTGATGGGTGGAGCCCTGGCCTGAGATGTATTGTGTGCATTTTGCACCCAGCCTGTTGGGCATGGGTTCGTCCTTGGGAAAAGTGACCCCGGGGTGTTTCTTTTGGCCCTTTGTCCCCAGTTTCTGCTCCACTCTTGGTGTTCTTTTAATAATCTTATGTGTGAACGTTGAGGGTAGTGAATGTGAAATGGAATGCAAAGTGTGGCAGTCTAGTTGAAGCGGAGGAAAACATTATGTCCACCCTCTGGGCTTGGAGCCAGAATGCATGCACTTGTCTCTCCATTTCTTTTCACTTGTGGTTCACAAAGTAATTGTTGCAATGTTGTTCTCAGATTGCACAAACTTAAAAAAAATAAATGATTCTTTAATTAATTGAAGTACTTTAAAAACTTGAATTGTAAATCAATTTTCAATTTAAGCGAATTAATTTCACCTACTTAAATTTTTCAATATATTTTAAACCAAAACAAGCAATTATTTAAAATATCATAATAATATGCCTAGCTTTGGGCATGGTCATTAGTAGGAGTGGAAGGTGAATACTGGTGTTTTGCATTTACAGTATATCCTAATTTCAAATCAAACCAAATGTTAATTTATATAGCACCTTTTATAACGAGACGTTAGCAAAGTGCTTTACAATAAAAATTACTCATTAAAACAAATAGAGCATTTAAAACCAATTATCAGTCAAAAAACACTAAAGGAAATTTGTCATTTGTAATAGTAGGAATATTGTTGACTTGCTAAACAGATGTCTTTAATTTAATTGCTATGGAAAGTTGTTCATATATTTAAAACTGTGGTGTTAAATGACTCGGTTTGCCCCACACTTAGTGACACTTAGGAGTTACATGTGTTTTTAAAAAACATTTCTTCAACAGTAGATTATACAGAATTTTATTGTCATTATTTTCTGAACCTCTAAACATTTCTGTTTTTTTCTTCTTTTTAGAATTAAAACTGGTATCTGAACCATACAGTTACCTTATATACAGCAGGACCTTCTACACATGTGCTGGTGATCAAGTCACTCTGCCCTGTTACCTTTCTGCTAAAATCAGTGCTGTTGCCATGGAGATCAGGTGGTTTAAGGGGACAGACTGTATTTGTGTGTATCAGAATGGGCAGGTGAATGAGGGGAAGGGGTATGAGGGTAGAGTGAGTCTCTTCACCCAAAAGCTGGAGAACAGAAACCTGTCTCTGATGCTGAAGAATGTTCAGGAGTCAGATGATGGAGAGTACAAGTGTGAGGTGACTCGTGGAAAACACAAGATGGAAAACAGTGGCGTTTACCTACATGTGTCAGGTAATAACTGAAGAACAAACATAAATGTAATGTTCATGTTCAAAGTTAGAAGCACACAGTTTCCATTCATTGATAGTAAGAAGCCCAAATCTGTTCAAGCATGAGAGTGCATTATGTTTGGCGTGGAAGAATTTAAGTGAGTCTTGTAGCATAATTAACACAAATCCCCACAACCACATCCCCAAATCTACCTGAAAAACCTTCTCACAACACTGAATCTAATGATATGGTGTTATTTGGGTACTAGGTGCATGACTTATGTCAAGTAGGCTTTAATGTCATTCCAACCCTAAACAACTTTCCTCTCTGTATGCTGGTTCCTCATTCTTGCTGATTAGACCAACCACAGTTGTGTCAGCAGCACACTTGATAAGATGATTCCAGCTGTGCATTGCTACACAGTCGTGAGTCAGCAGGGTGAACAGCAGGGGACTGAGAACACAGCCCTGAGGGGCCCCAGTGTTCAATGTGATGGTCTCAGAGGTGCTGTTCACGATCAGGACTGCCTGAGGTTTCTCAGTCAACAGGATCAACCTCAAAACTATCATTCCTCAGCACCTGATTCAATTGTTCTGCTCCCAGGATCTGCTTCTCAAACCTAATATCCCTCCTCAGGAAAGATATACTATCTCAGGCAAAATAAAACCAAATATGTTTGGTTTCCAGCCAGTGTAGTACCACCTATTCTAGTTCAAAATATTCTGTGCTGCAGATGGTGCACTTTGGAATGTCGGTGTATGAGACACCATGCAGACCCAGTTCACTCCAAGTTGTTTCAGTGCTGGAGTTCCTGCAAGAAAAATTCTCTGCAGGTATCGGTCTATGTATGCACCATTTCAGCTTATGCTCTGATTAACGGGGTTGGCAAGAACCTCCTCGTCACCTGCTTCATTCATGGAGCAAAACAACAGACGCCGACTATCAGAGGGACAGTCCCTGCATGGAACTTAGCTATGATGTTTGGAGCTCTGGTTGGGAACCCTTATGAAACGAAAGAGTCAGTACCTGTCAAGCTTCTGACACTAAAGATGTTTTAGTTTTTTTTCATGCCTATTACTTCAGTCTGGCCATCGTGCATAGATTTTGCCCCTGGGCTGGTCAAAACTGTTTGATTATACATCCAGTCTTTCTTGAAGCTTCTGCCATTCACAAAACCGGAGCAAGAGCGGTTTCACCCGCTGTGTCCGTTACATGCTCTTCAGATTTATGTTTATCTCACTAACCAGTGGCACAAGTCATTTGAATTGGGGGTCGCAAGTGAGGTGCGGCTACAACTAGGCAAACGATTTAACATTGGCTGAGGGATGCTATTACCCTAACTTACGAGTTCCATGGGCAAGTTCCACTTCTAGGAGTTAGAGCCAATTCATCCAGAGGTTTCCCCCTGCAGCAAGTATGTAATGCAGCAGGCTGGTCCTCCCTGCACACATTTATCAGGTTTAATAGTGTGGATGTCCATGCTACTTCAGACTCATATGTCCTTTAGTCAATATGTTGTGTACACACTACACAACTTTAAGGGCCAGACACTTCCAGTACAGCGGCATTGACATTCTTGAATCCTTCTTTGAATTATTTTGTTTATTCACGTTTTTTGTTAATGTAGTTAGGTTATTTGCTTGAAGAATACTGGTATACCCACAACTAATACTCCTAAGTTCTCCCACACCACCCTGTTACTACATTTCTTCCACTAGCATATTAATATTCACTTTTACAACACTGACGCTTGCCTAAAAAGCCATAAATGGACCGGTACCCTCTACATCAGAGCACTTAACCCTTACCTTGCACTGTACCATGTTCTGTCCAATCCTCATAGATTGCTCTACTGATCCCATCATCTTCCATGCTTCCAGACTCTTCCTGTTATGGCACATAGGTGATAGAATAAACTTTTCCTAGATGTCTGAACAGGTGGTTCAATTTCTTGTAAATGCAAATGATCAAAAATCTGTGGTAAATATGGCAACTGTAGTTGAATGCACTGTGACCTGATGGTCTGAAATATATCTGTTATTCCCCCAGAATTCAAACTGGTCTGCAGATCTGAAGATGTTGGACAGTCCACTGAATCAGAGTATGGGTTTCATGAAATGCTTGTGGCTGATGGTGCTGATGCCACTCTCCCCTGTTACCTTTCTCCTAAAAAGAGTGCTGTTGCCATGGTGATCAGGTGGTTTAAAGAGACAGACTGTATATGTGTGTATCAGAATGGACAGGTGAAAGAGGAGAATGACTACAAGGGCAGAGTGAGATTCTTCACCCATGAACTGGAGGAAGGCAATGTATCTCTGCTGCTGAAGAATGTTCAGGAATCAGATAATGGAATGTACAAGTGTGAAGTCACCCAGGGGAAAGTGAAGGTGGAAAATAATCGAAACTGGCTACGCGTTTCAGGTAGTTTTTTAAGTCAAACAAATATTTAATAATAACAGTATTTAATAATAACAATATTTAGTAACAATATTTAATAATAAATTTCCCAAATGTATGTGTTTTGAGATATGAAAACAGGACCAAGATTGTTCGGTCTGGAAAAAGTATGCTTTATACAGTTGTATGATTTGCCATGGGGTTCACGTTGGGGTTAGTTGTGGGGGTCACTATAGCAGCCAGTATGTTGTTTCCACTCCCTCCGCTTAGGTAAAAGAGAGATTATCCAGATCAGACAAAATTCTTTTCTTTTTTTAATCCTCTGCAAAATTGCAAAATAAGCAAACCTACTGTACATTACGACTCCTTGCATGCAATTAAATGAAAATTGCTCAGATTTGGCCGTGGTTTGGAATATCGAGGCTCACCCATTCATATTTCCTATAATTTGATTAAGAAGCAAAATTACATATTATAATACATCACCTAACAAAGACACATTCTGAATATTATCTGAGACATTTCTCTGTTTCTTCTTCTTCTTAGAACTAAAACTGGTATCGGCACCATTCCTTCACATTGTACACAGAAAGAAGTTATCTCTTTCAGAACCTTACCACTTCTACACCTGTGCTGGTGATACAGTCACTCTGCTCTGTTTGCTCTCTCCCATAACCAGTGCTGTTGCCATGGAGATCAGGTGGTTTAAAGGGACAGACTGTATTTGTCAGTATCAGAATGAGCAGATAAAAGAAGGGAAGGGGTATGAGGGCAGAGTGAGTCTCTTGCCACAACAGCTGGGGGAAGGAAATGTGTCTCTGATGCTGATGAATGTTCAGAAGTCTGATGCTGGAGAGTACACGTGTGAGGTGACTGGCTGAGAACACAAGGTGAAAACTGGAGTTTACCTAAATGTGTCAGGTAATAACTAGTAAATGACTATGAATGTAATGATGTATATACTGTTTATAGTCTTTATACTGTATATCAGTGGTGTCCAATCTTTTCCACAAAGGGCCAGTGGGGGTGCAGATTTTCATACCAATCAAGGGAACGCCTGATAGTCATTGAAAAGGAAAATTTGGTGTTGCTCTGGTTTGTTTGGAATAGAACCCTGCACCCACACCAGCCCTTTGCGGAAAAGATTGGACACCCCTGCTGTATATGCTGCATACTCAATGCAGTCAAAAGTATGTGCACCCCGGTAATAAAACCCATGTGTTTTCCCCAAATCTTTGCCACAAAAGAAGTAACAAACAAGTGTACAATATCCATTCACTGAAAGTAAGAGCCCCAAACTTGTTCCAAGTCAAGTCAAATTGGCTTTTCATTTCAACTGTATACAATGCAGTACACAGTGAAATGAAACAACACTTTCCCAGGGCCAAGGTGCTCCATCATATGTACAACATCAATTAACAAATGGAACACAAAACTACACCGAACTCTAATTTAACATCACAAAGTGCACATTTAGTGCAAAAAACAAAAGGCAACATGAGACACCAGGATCACAACATCCTTGTGCACAAAGCGAGCTTCATTAAGGCATGGTAAGTTAAATTTGAAGTTCAATAACTTGAGTGTCCTGCACAGATCTCTGACCTTAACACCTCTTAACACCTTTGGGATGAACTGTAACATAAGTGTCTGGAATCCCAACATTAGTGTTTGAATCTAATTTGATCTCTTTTTTTTTTGTGTTTTTGGAACATTATTGAGAAAAGAAACGTGTTCCATATCAAGCCTGTTTCTGCATGAGTTCAAATGCATGCAATACCCTGTCTCTGATTACATGAACCCAATTCAAGCTCCAGAGCGACGTTCAAAAGTGCTTTGAATCTCTATCAGTGAACAAATCTACACCGGTTCACTATATTACACACTTAAGATAAATCAGTCTACAGCTCTGATGAGACGCTTGAAGATAGCCAGTGACTCTGTTGATCCGACATCTAGAGGAAGTTCATTCAACCACTTTGGTGCCAGAACAGAGAAGAGCCTTGAAGTATGCTAAGTGCATGCATTGAGCAGTGCTGGAGGATCTCAGGAAGTGTGGTGCAATGCAAGAAGTAATGAGGTCTTTGAGGTAAGATGGTGCTGGACCCTTTTTGGCTTGGCAGGCAAGCTATTGGAAGCCAGTGGAAGTAGCAGCAGTGGGTTGGTGTGGGAGAACTTAAGAGGTTGAAGACTTAAACATTGATACTTGCTTATTAAAAAATAAATAAATCACACATCTACCTGACTGATCCCTCCTTCTGTCAGGTTACAAGGAAGACCTTCTTCAAGACTTCTCTATTCTTTATTCTAGTACCTATGTTGTGGAACAAACTCCCTCTAGTTACAGTCAATTTTCACATTCATCCCGAAGGTGTTTAATAGAGTTATAAAGCTCTATAGCAGACCACTCAAGATCTTCTTCTCCAAGCCATGTAAAGTATATCTTCATTAAGCTCGCTTTGTGCACAGGGGCATTACCATGCTTGAACAGTTTTGGGTTTCCAATTTGTCCTATACAGTTGTGCGCCTCCAACTTTGTGGTAACTGTTTGGAGAAAAACCACATATGGTAGGAAAGGTCATGTGTCTCTATAATTTTGTCCATATAGTGTCTATATAGTGTACCTCTTCTTCTACAGAATTCAGTCTGGTCCACAGGCCTGAAGATGTTGAAAAATCCTCTAGATTAATGTCTATATTGAAGGTATTATATGCTGATGTTGGTGACGATGTCACTCTGCCCTGTTACCTGCATCCAAAAAAGAGTGCTGTTGCTATGAAGATCCGGTGGTCTAAAGAGGAAGAATGTATTTGCGAGTACCAGAATGGGCAGGTGAGAGTGGGGGAGGGCTACGAGGGCAGAGTGAGTCTTTTCACCGACAAGCTGAAGGACGGAAACGTGTCTCTGATGCTGAGGAATGTTCAGCCCATTCAACCGGGACTGTACAATTGTGAAGTCACGTGTGGAACAGAGAAGGAGAAAACTTCACTTAAACTTGCATATCGATGTAATGTGTACACATTTTTACTTTCTTCTGACATTGACTTCACTACATTTATATAGAAATTTCATTTAGAGTCAGATTTGTATATAAAGTGTTTGTAAAATTACAACAAATCAAATATATGATTTTAATCTTAAATCTTCTATTTTATTAATTTTTTTTTTTTGCTTTAAACATGAATTTTGTTGTAATATATATTTTATATATACATTTTATAATAATAATAATCATAATATAATTAATATAGTTTTTATATTAATTTACATTCCATTTTCAGTAATAGACATATAAATTCAAAACTATAAACTTTAATGGAATGAAGTGGAGTCTCTAATCTCATTTCTCCTTTTTTTAACAGTACGAGGGGGCTGTAAGTATTACATTATAAATCACACACACACACACACACACACACACACACACACACACACACACACACACACACAGCACTTTAACTCATACGTATAGGAAGTCTTTATAGTGTTACACTAACGTGGTATTTAATTTGCCTGATGTTGGGAGCAGCAATCACTGATCTTTCTCTTTAATTTATTATTAAATTAGAAGAATAATCTTGTATCCATGCTGCATTTTTTGACATTAAAAGATTCACATTCACAAACACAAATAAATACAATTCCTTTGGATTTACAGTTCAATTAAGAGACGAGTCAAGCGATGAGGAAGACGAGCCTGGTAAATCTGTCATATTTCATGAGTCTAATCACTTTTTAAATATAAAAAAATATATTTTGTTTTTGAAAACAAAAAGCTTTTTCTTCACAGAAACAAGAACAAGAAAATTAAGTGATCCACGTGACCTTCGACCCAGTACGTCAGTTACACCCTTTCACCACTAGAATCAGTAACGTGTGCTCAGGGACTTTATCAGTGATCAGTGGTTCAAAAACTCTACAGTGGTGCTTAAAAGTTCTTGAACTCTTCAGAATTGTCTCTATAATTCTGACCCAAAGCATCAGACAAAATGAACTCAATCAAACTAATGACACAAAAATGTTATAGTTTTATTTATTAAAGTATTTATTGATAAAATGATCCAATATTACATCACTGCGAACGGCACAATTACACAATTTCTTGGAGGAATTTTAACCCATTCCTCATTACAGATGCAGATTCCTCATTGTTGCTCGGCTCCTTCATTTAAACTTCTTGCTTCAGGACCTGACATTCATTCCAAAACATTAACTTTGTTCCTCTTTATCTCATTTTGTTTGCATTTGCTCCTTCCTTAATGTAAAAATTGCACAAAAGATCCAGTGTTTTACCAATAAGTAGAGTTTGCACATCCCTTTTCCTTTACACAACCAAACTTTCCAGTTAAGTATAAAATACATTCTGTCTTTACAAATTTACTAATCCAGTGTTTTTATGTGATTCATTTTCTCTTTTATCAAGTAAAACCCGGAAGACGATGGAGTAATCCACTTGACCTTCCAAACAGTAAGTAATGCGTACACTATACTCTGAGGCTGACATTCAACTCTAACTCTAATGTACTAACACTGATATAGTTAGCATATCAATTATATCTCAAGTATTCGCATCTTAAAATGTTTAATAGAAAAATAAAATTGTCCTCAATTTGAATTAACTCCAATTTATACAGCCTCCAGATAATATGTTATGAGTTTTGTTTAGTTTAGTTTATGTGCAGTGTGAAACTAAACCAAAATCAGTAACAGACAAACCAAAAGTATCAACTTTGCTGCGATTCAGGAAATGTTGTATAAAACTGTATGGTCCTGTCAATTTCACTGACATCTCCTCTGTGTGTTTGTGTATTTATACAGTGTGAAGACGGAATTTAAGAGAAAAGAAGACAATTACAACAATGGACACGAGAGAGCATTTACACAGCAAAGAGAATCCAATGATTATTATTTTGCACGGAATGTAACTATGAAACTGTCTTCACTGGACCTAACTACAAACCCGATTCCAAAAAGTTGGGACACTGTACAAATTGTGAATAAAAACAGAATGAATGATGTGGAAGTTTCAAATTTCAATATTTTATTCAGAACACAACATAAATGACATATCAAATGTTTAAACTGAGAAAATCATTTTAAGGAAAAAATAAGTTGGTTTTAAATTTCTTGGCATCAACACATCTCACAAAAGTTGGGACAAGGCCGTGTCTCCACTGTGTGGCATCCCATCTGCTTTTTATAACAGTCTGCAAACGTCTGGGGACTGAGGAGACAAGTTGCATAAGTTTAGGAATAGGAATGTTGTCCTATTCTTGTCTAATACAGGCTTCTAGTTGCTCAATAGTCTTAGGTCTTCTTTGTCGCATCTTCCTCTTTATAATGTGCCAAATGTTTTCTATGGGTGAAAGATCTGGACTGCAAGCTGGACATTTCAGTACCCGGATCCTTCTTCTACTCAGCCATGATGTTGTAATTGATGCAGTATGTGGTCTGGTATTGTCATGTTGGAAAATGCAAGGTCTTCCCTGAAAGAGACGACGTCTGGATGGAAGCATATGTTGAACTCGGTGGTCAGACAGATCGATCGATCGATCGATCGATCGATCGATCGATCGATCTATCTATCTATCTATCTATCTATCTATCTATCTATCTATCTATCTATCTATCTATCTATCTATCTATCTATCTATTTATCTATCTATCTATCTATCTATCTATCTATCTATCTATCTGTAAATGAGCTGGTAGTTAAAAATGGCCAATGTATCAGCAGATGCTCAAGATAATTAATCAAGACTTTCAGACCAGAGTATGTGGAATAAAAGTGCTGTTTTAAATGTCACATTTGTAAATCTCTCACACACACAGACACACACAAGCTGAAACATGGTCTTTATTGCAGTAGAATGAGTGGTTCAGGTCAGGGAGAAGAAAACTAAGACATCACATGCTTCAGGAAAAAGGAAGTGAAATTAATAAGTAACTGTATCTGTACATTAAAGCGGAGTTTCCAAATGAACCTCAAAGAAAATTACTTCCATTCCTTTAGCAACACATCTGTATGGTAATGAAATCTTTTATTTATTTATTTTTATTATGGCAGGAATTCAAGTGCTTCAAATGATCTAGAAAACAGATGATGTAGGAGTCAGTTATGAAATTTATTGCCTATTTGAAGTCAATGCTTCACCCGTCGCAAGTCACAACCTGCTCATTATTACCTCTCATCTCTTTCTCACACAACTGTCTTACTGAAAACTGTTTTACAACTTTTTAAAAGAACTGATGCAGAATATATATTCATTAA
Organism: Silurus meridionalis; assembly: GCF_014805685.1. NCBI lineage: Eukaryota > Metazoa > Chordata > Actinopteri > Siluriformes > Siluridae > Silurus > Silurus meridionalis. The sequence goes on along the minus strand of NC_060887.1, from coordinate 39,578,359 downwards.
GCTTTCAGCTGCTCTGAGATCTAGTTTAGATTCATCTGGAATCTTCTCTGCTTTAAATGAACATGTATTCTGTTGAATGATGGGGCAAGAGAGTAGGAGTAGAAGAAGTATTCTTCAATCAGGCCACAGAGCCCTTCACAGCATGAAGCAATGCAACAGTCTGTTACTTGCTGTAACTTTTGTTTGTTGATTAGGCAGATCTGATTATATTTCACCTTGAAGTTCCTTTAAAATTGGTTCTTTTGACGTCTTAATGAGACACGTTGAACAGTGAGTTGACATTAAGGATAGAAATATATTAATTATCACTAATCACACGACCTGTTCATTGCACTGTAAAAAATAAAAATTTGAGTTAACTTAAAAAATGTAGTAAATTTGCTGCAAAGCAATTTTGAGTTTACTCAACTTCCATGGTTAAAGTTATGCCAAATCATTGTAGAAAGTGGATTGAAACTGCTATCTTAAGTTAGGTATACCTTCCTCAGTAAGTTCACCTAACCTTCCTCAGTAAGTTCATCTAACTAGTCATCATGAGTTTGTTTAAATTTAAAAAGGGGTTTGAGTGAACTTTAAAAAACAAGTAGGGAGAACTACAGACCTGAAGTTCAGTAAACTCAAAAAAGCTTTGCAGCAAATTTACTAAATTTTTTAAGTTGGTTCAACTTAATTTTCTTCTTTAATTTACAGCTTTAAATGTTTCATTCAAACTTCTTTCACAAATTCCTGTTTGGCACAGGAATTTCACATTAAAAATCAAACACAGATATTGCAAAACATACTGTAAACACAATGAAAAAAGACATTTTTTTTAGAGAAAAATGTTTATTTTACAATTTTGCCAAGCAACACATTTCCTGTCAACATAAACAGCAAAAATTGGATTCAGATAGTTTTTTTCTCTAGTCATCAAAATATAATAACTAATTGAAAATAAAATATATATAAAATTTAAATAAAATAAAAGGCAAAAAGGCAATCTTGTAATGACTTTAAAGTGCTGGAGTAAAATAAATTGTTCTCAAAGTGCCAGAATAATCTTAAAATGAGTTTAAGAGAGTTTCAACACATTCGTTAGAGCAATGAAGTATTAACTGTTATAAACAAAACTTGAAAGTCATTAAACCTTACATTAAAACTCAAAACTGACTTTGGCATATGTTGTACTGTAATACAGCTACTAAACAAACAGGAACAAATCAGTACTTGCACTTTTGATTAGCCATATGAACTGCAGCTACTTCAACTTGAACAGTTTGTTTTGAATCACTGGACTCTTGAAGAGCACTGGTGGTCAAGGCCAATAAACACTTTCTGAATAGTTTCAAAAGTGTATTTTAGTTCTTCAGGACAGCTAATGATTTTGATAGCATAAATCAAGTCAAATAGGAGAGCAACAGCTGTAGGGACGTCTTGCACATTATCCAGCACAACTTGCTCCTCTAAAACTACAGACAGGCACCTTACATTTGGGTTTGAATGGATGGTGGCAACGTCATCTTCAACGACAGTTAAGACCCCCTTCATCATCCCTTTTGTGTGAGTGTCTTCTGGGTCTGTGTCCTGCAGTAAAAATCAGCATAAACACAGAATCAAAACCCATTTTTAATTGATTGAGATCTGCTGGACCACAAAGAGATTTTTATATTGTTTTAGATAGGTCACTCAAAATCACACATGCCACAATTTTCCATTGTGTTTGCTTGGATATACACCATGCTGCCAAAAGTTTTGGGACACCCCCTTCTAATGAACAGGTTTGACTACTTTAGTAATTTCCATGAATACAAATCTTAATGTTTAAGCATATGATGAGATTCGATGAAATTGTGCGTGTCTAATTTTATAGCAACAGTTTGGACAGGACCCTTTTCTCTTCTAAAATAGCAATGCTGCTGTGTATGGAAAGGTTTAAAAAAGAAATGACTGATTCAGTCAGTGTGGAAGAACTTGACTGGTCTGCAGAAAGCAATGGCTTAATCCCAGATCAACATCTCTGGTGGGACTTATATGCAGACATTGAGCCAAAAACTAATCACCAAACACTAATGACTTCTGCTTACACTATATGGACAAAAGTATTGGGACACACCCTTCATTAGAACAGAAAAAGGCACTTCCAAAACTGTGGCAACAAAGATAAAAACATAATTCATGTATTTACAAATTGTATTTCCATCGCTGTTGCAACAGTTTTGGAAGTGTATAAAATGACTACCCATATGTATAAGTCATTGGTGTTTGGTTTGAGTTTTTGGCTCAAGCTCTACATTTAAAGTGACATCAAAGGTGTTCAGATGAGATTAGGACTTGGCTTCATGCAGACCAGTCAAGTTCTTCCACACTGAATAAATCAATCATTTCCTTTTGAACCTTTCCTTATACACAGAAGCATTTTCATGTTAGAATAGAAAACTTTTGGCAATACAGTGTAACACTTAATTTGTGGTGTCAGACTCATTACTGATAAATATTCAACTAGGATTATTTAATAAATACATTTTTGCCAACACTTTGCCTACGCCATTCTACTCTTTCCCCTGACGTGTGGCTTATAGAACAGTTATCAGATTAGTTTCGGACACCAGACAAAACTGTTTTCTCTGGATAGTACCTCAGGTATAAGATAATATGCCTATAACAGACTGATAGCACACTTACCAGGCAAGACTTTAGGAAGTTTCCAGACTTTTCCCCTCATAAACAAAGGTAGACTTTTGAGAGCTGTAGGTTTATTTTGAGCAGCACATCTGCCTGAAAGACACAGAAAAAGTAAAAACGTTCAGATTTATGCTTTCGAGATATGTGGCTACTAAAAGTTGAAAGGACATTGGTTGTCAACTCACAATCTTTAAAAGGACAAGTGACTGTGTCATGCCTCCTCAAAGGATTACACCCGGGATGGCTGACAAACATCTTTAAAATCACATAACTCACATGAAAAATTACATCTTGTCAAATGTGTTTTTAACGCACCTAAAGTTTTAAAAGTGCAGATGCAGTCAGTATACAAACAAGGATGCTGCCTGGATCTCCCTCGATAGTGCCGAAACCTGTAGTGTTTCAAAAGGACCTCTCTGCTACTGTGGGCAAATCTGCATTCCAAACCTATGAAAAGAAAAACAAACACAGTTTGACATGTGCAGTAATACATTCCATCTAAATTGACATTAATTGTTTAAAACACAACATAAATATTACATACAAAAAATGAGAATATACAATGAATCACATTCAAAGCTAAAGAATAATGCCAAATTACATTGAACTAGTTAAATAGTGCTAAGAAAAGCTATGCTAAAAAACACTAAGCTCCTGAAATACTAGACATTTGCTGATAATTCATGATATATTTTCTGTATTTTAGACCGGATGTTATGTAAATCATGTTATGTTTTACGTCTAAGATCAGAAATAACCACACGGTTAACAAGGTTAAGAATACCCTATAACTTACTGAAATGTAAAATGCTGGTTTTCCCCACTTTTTAATAATACTAACGACTTTCCTTGTTGATTGTTTAAGAGTCTTCAGTCAGGTAGATCGCATTTTTCCCGTAAGTAGTGCTCTGTTTCATGGTGTAGCTGGATGATCAATAATCACGTGTTTAGCATTAACGTTAGCCAAAACTGATTTACAGAAAGCAAAACGTAGCCGGTAAAATGGAACTGACCAGCTGGCAGACGATTCTGTCTGGTCTGAAAGCCTCCCTCTAACACAAATCAAGCAAAGATTTATCCATAAAGAACGATTCATTCTCAATTTAGCATTTGTAATTAGCATTAGGCGTATGACTGTGTTTCTTATGTCTTTTGTATGCTTCTTTAATGACTTAAATACTAAAGATTCTATTAACTCCATCCACAACACACAATCCATTAAAATACAGTTTATTGTAATAACTATAACATACAAAAATCGTGTATTTTAAAACATTTCACTCAAATTTTGCAAAGTGAACTGAACATGACCTTCAAATGAAGCACGTTAGCTGTCTGAGCTCATTGCAAAATATCACTACATTCCTTAAAATAGTCTTATTAAAAACAACGTTACATTTTACGTTAAGCATTTGTGTCATTTATTTGGGTAATTTTCGATAATAAAATTTAAAGAAAGCTTACCTGAATAAGAGAACATCCAGCCCCTTCTAAAATGCAGTTGATGAGGGGAAACCCTGTGCACAATGCTACGGAAACAGACTGCGCATGTGCAATAACAGGAAGTGAATCGCTTGAATGAAGAAATCAAAATGTTACGTTTTCCCAAATTAATTGTTTATTTTTATTTGACAAAATAGTAGTAAACATGCAGTTAAATCTTTTTTATGAGTAAACTCAACACTGTGCTCAAAAATATGTCCACCTAACTTATAATTTTAAACTGAGTTAACAAGTTGGATTTTTTACAGTGTATAATACATTACATAATATAAACTTGACAGTGTAATGTCACTAGACCGTCCTCCAAAATGTTCACAGAGCGCTGTGTCCATTACCCATGTGTCTTTTAATTCCTACAGCTGAATCTTTTTTGAAGAGCATCTTCTTCTGTCTGTTTTTGAGCGAAGGCTTCATCCTCTGTGCTTCATGTCTGCTTCAACTAGCATCTCACTTCCCAAGTTTTCTACAGTGCATTCTTCTGTTGGTGACACAGTCGATCCAAAATGTATACTCTCTCAAGAAATGAGTGATGGTACCAGAGAGATCAGGTGGTTTAAGGGGACAGAATGCATTCACCAGGAGGCCTTTGTGCCAAACAAGTATTTTTTTTTCACGAGCCACATTTCTGACACTGAGAGATGTTAAAGTCAAGGATTCGGGAAAGTACAGGTGTGAAGCTCATGGAGAAAGAAAAGAAGAAGTTGCTGTTTTTTCTCTTTATGTTGCAGGGAAGTGCTATATCGATCAATCGATAGATAGACGCACGGACGGACGGACAGACAGAAAAACAATTTTGTTCAGTAACAGCTGTTTCCGCTGTGTTCCTTCTCAGGGTTTAAACTGGTCTCCAGCTCCCAACCTTTTGGCTTCTCCCATTTTTTTCCTGGTGATGATGCCACTTTCCCCTGCCATCTGTCTCCAAAAAAGAGTGCTGTTGCCATGGAGATCAGGTGGTTTAAGGGGGCAGACTGCATTTGTGTGTATCAGAATGGGCAGATGAGAGAGGGGAAAGACTACGAGGGCAGAGTGAGTCTCTTCACCCACGAGTTGAAGGAAGGAAACTTGTCTCTGATGCTGAGGAATGTTCAGGAGTTGGATAATGGAGAGTATAAGTGTAAAGTCACTCATGGAAAGGACAAGGTGAAAAGCGATCGAATCTCTCTATGTATGAAAGGTAGTTTTTCAATACAAACAAATATTCGATAATAACATCTGTTTAATGATTATCTCTGAAGGCTTATTTATTTAGTAACCAAAAAAAGCTGCAGTATAAATTATATATTAACATTAACATATTTTCATTCAAAACAATTTTTCAATCGAAGTGGCATTGTGATGATGTACATTATTATCACAGTGTTAACATTACATACTACATACTAATTAGGAGGAAGTACCCACCACTAGACTAATATACCCTTGTGAGAGCGACCTCTGCTGGTGATGATGTGTGAATCAGCTTGAAATCTATGATCAATTACAAGTATATTGTTTTCACCTTTATTACAATATTATTTATGTTTTGGTTTCTTAACTGTTTTTGAGGTATTAAAACTGGACCAAAGGCAAATTGTTGGATCTGGGTGCTTTTATACAGTTTATTGATTTGCTGTTAGGTTAGTTGTGGAGTTTGCCATGGGGTTCGCTCTAGTGGTCGTTTGAATGTTTTTCCCATTATAATAAATAGCAAAACCCGAACCCTAACCCTTTTCATTTATTTATTCTACAAAAATGTAGTTTTTGGAATTTTAAATACCTAGAAAATTGTGGTGTTAAATAACTTGGTTGCATGTTATTGTAAGGTCGAGTCGGAGGCAGGCTGTGTGGAATTCATTAACGGTTTAATAGAAAAGCACAGAGAGAGATAAAAGCCAAATTGAAAAGAGTCAAACACAGAGTAGAGCAGTCCACAGAGCAAACAAATTCAATACATGAGGAACCAGTAAATCATAGTGAAGAAAAACAAAACAGGATCGATACACAATGGCAGCAAATAACATAAATGGCTTGGTATGTAGTAGAAACATACAATACTTTGCATTGTGGTTAGCATTAGCATAGCTTAAGAAGGTTAAAATCAGGAACTGCCCTATGACCTGGAGGGGTTCAAAACTCTGGTTATGGTTCCCTCTGGTGGAGTGTCAGAGGTGTCATTGCTGGAACTATTAATTATATTATTGTTATACAGAACACCAGTTCAGCATCAGTAATCATACCAGAATTAATTGTAATAATTAATTGAACAACTGAATAATTTCTCTTTTTTTTCTTCTTCCTACTTCTTAGAATCGAAACTGACCCTTGAACCAAACAGATACCCAACAAGCAGCATGTCTGAAGCATCTGCTGACCAACCATACACTGCACAGGCTTGTTCTGGTGATAAAGTCACTCTGCCCATTTACCTCTTCCCTATAATTAGTGCTGTTGGTATGGTGATCAGGTGGTTTAAGGGGACAGATGATATTTGTGTGTCTCAGAACGGCCAAGTGAATGAGTGGAAGGGCTATGAGGGCAGAGTGGGCTTTTTTAACCACAAACTGAAGGAAGGAAATGTGTCTCTGATGCTGAGGAATGTTCAAGATGGAAAACAGTGTTTACCTACATGTGACAGGTAATAACTTATGAATGAAAATAATTGTGATAAATCGTGTATAATCTATACAGTCAAAAGTAGAGCCCAAACATTTGCCACAAAGTTTATAGTACACAGTTGTTCAATTCGCCTGCTGTAGCATTGAAATTTCCATTCACTGGAAGCAAAAGTTCCAAAACCTTTTAGCATGACATGCCTCTGTGCACAAAACATGGTTTATGAAGGGGTGATGGATGTATTTGTACACTCTTTAAACTATGTTTCTTTTCTCAGGGTTTAAACTGGTCTCCAGCTCCGATGATTTTGACTTGACTGATACATTTTCTGGTGATGTCACTCTCTCCTGCCATCTCTATCCTAAAATGAGTGCTGTTTCCATGGAGATCCGATGGTTTAATGAGACAGAGTGTATTTGTGTGTATCAGAATGGGCAGCTGAGAGAGGGGGAGGGCTATGAGGGCAGAGTGAGTCTCTTCACCCATGAGCTGGAAGAAGGAAATGTGTCCCTGATGCTAAGGAGTATTCAGGAGTCAGATGATGGAGAGTACAAGTGTGAAGTCATCCACGGAAAAGACAAGGTGGAAAATGATAAAAACTGGCTGAGTGTATCAGGTAGTTTTTCAAGACAAACAAATAGTCAAGGATAAAACTAAGAATAAAATGAATAAAAAATTACAAAAAAGTACATTTTGTTGAGGCACTCCCACTAACCCTAATACCCCTTCCCCCCATAACATTGCTGACTATCACACTGACCCCTGTATTATAGTGACTTGATATGAAAAACAATTTAAAAGCTAAAGTAGTTCTGTGATGATGAGGGTTAGTGTCAGTCATGCAGATCATGAGTTTATTAGAGACAGGAAGGTTACAGAAAGAAAAAAAGGGAGTGAGACCATCTGGGAGTGCAAAAAAAAAAAAAATACACAGAAAAAAAAACACAAAGTAAAAAGACATAGTAGCAACCAAAACATCCCGGGTCAGCAAAAAAAAAAATCATGCGAAGAGTGTCGGAAGTGAGGCAGGAACGAGCTAATTGTAAACGCCACGCAATAGGGTTAACTTGATGATGATCTTGAATGGTCTTAGGTACTATTGAGACAGCTTGCAAGATTCTTGATGCAGGGGTAGGTTCTTGGATCTGAGCGTGATTATAAGTTAGATGGCATTGGCAGATTAATTGAAGTGCGCACAGCACTGCCACCTCAGGCTTCTGGACAGAAAATAGCACAGGGTGGGGGTGGGGGCTGGAGGTTTCACTTCTAGTTTGGCACTTAAAGGGAGACTTGCCAAGGGCTGAGGAATGCACAGTGTCGTCGGTGTATACATGAATTATGAGGCCCAGAATGAGGGGTTCTTAGTTGCCGAACACCTCAAGGTGGTTAACTCTCTCTGTCTGCCCACTGCCCTATGGGTGAAACCTGGAGAACAGGCTCGCAGTGGCTCTAAAGAACTGGCAAAAAAACCCAAAAACATCCAAAATTGTAAGGAGAACTGCGGACCGTGAATGTATACAATGTCCCTCGGAAGACAAAAAATCTGAAATATATGGTTGCAAACTAGCTCTGTTGTCTTGTTGCAGAAGGCAGCTTGAGGAGAGATAAGAGGTGGCAATCCTTGGAGGATCTGTCCACAATAACCAGGATCCCTGTATTACCTTTGGGATGGTGAGAGTCACGTAACAAATTTAATTGAGAGATGGGACCAAGGCCTGTGAGAGTTAGGTAATAAGGAGGCTCCACCACTGTTTTTTTGCATTACATTGTGTTCCTATATTCACTCCCAGGTATAGTTTCTACAGTTCACAGTACTGTATAACCAAGTATACAGTAGGTTTTCTGGTCGGCGCTATCTTGGTTTTGTGTCTTGTCTTGTGTTGTCTGTCTGTACTGTTTTTTGTCTGCACTGATTGTCTTGCACTCGGTTGCACTCGATGCACTTTATGTAGCTTTGTGTTGTGTTGTAGCTTTATGTTGTTGTTTAGTGTAGCACCGGGGTTCCGGAGGAACGTTGTCTCGTTTTTACTGTGTACTGTGTACCACTGTGTCTAGTAGAAATGACAATAAAAGCCTCTTGACTTGACTTGGTGAAATGTGTTAAAAGTGGTCTTCCATTCATTCTCCTGCCTAATGCACTCCAGGTGCATTGCATAATTCTAACTTGGTAATGACAACTGCTCCCTTGGACCAATCAATTACTGAAAATAATCTGACAGAATAAAGAATAATGAAAACTATGAAATGGAAATATATGAAGTAATAACCATGCAAAGTAAAGACACAAATATTTAACTAAATTTTCATAATTATTTACTGAACATCTCAAACATTTCACTATGTCTTCTTTTATTTTCTTAGAATTGAAACTGACCCCTGGACCATTGGACTGTGATATACTCAAAATGACACCTTACAACATTTATGCATGTGCTGGTGATCAAGTCACTCTGCCTTGTAGTCTCTTTCCCACAACTAGTGCTTCTGCCATGAAAATCGGGTGGATTAAGGGGACAGATTGTATTTGTGTGTATCAGAATGGGCAGGTGAATGAGGGGAAGGGCTACGAGGGCAGAGTGAGTCTCCTGTCCCATGAGCTGAAGAAAGGAAATGTATCTCTGCTGCTGAGGAATGTTTAAGAATCAGATGGTGGAGAGTACAAGTGTGAGGTTTCTTGTGGAGAACAGAAGATGGAAAACAGTGTTTACCTACATTTACATTTACATTTGCGGCATTTAGCAGACGCCCTTATCCAGAGCGACGTACAAAAGTGCTTTGAGTCTCTAGTAATGAATAAACCTACACTGGTACGCAAGATTACAAACTTAATATAAATATAACTCGAATTTTACAAACTTGGAAAGTGCTAATTTAGGTATTTCAGGAAGAGGTAGGTTTTCAGTCGTCATTTGAAGATAATCAGGGACTCTGCTGTACGGACATCTAGGGGAAGTTCATTCCACCACCTCGGTGCCAGAACAGAGAAGAGCCTTGAAGTGTACTTACCTCTCATTCTGAGAGAAGGTGGTACCAGTCGAGCAGTGCTGGAGGATCTCAGACAGCGTGGTGCAGTGTGAGATGTGATGAGGTCACTGAGGTAAGATGGTGCTGGTCCATTTTTGGCCTTGTAGGCAAGCATCAGTGTTTTGAATCTGATACGTGCAGCTACTGGAAGCCAGTGAAGGGAGCGCAGCAGTGGGGTAGTGTGGGAAAACTTGGGCTGATTGAACACAAGTCGTGCAGCTGCATTTTGGATCATTTGCAGTGGACCTACATGTGTCAGGTAATAATTTATAAATAATCCTGAACTTGATGCTCATACTGCAATTGAAGCTAAATAAACACGAAGCTGTAGTTACATGAGCGTAGCTAGTACCTGTGGCATCCTGGGACATATATGGTCTATGTGGAGATGCAGGATTGGCACCTGTAATAGGATTATAGGCTCAAATATCAAAAGACATGGAATGCTTGACTCGTAGTAAAATAGACATCGCACATGGCTGGGACATTAGGCAATTTTACCTGCTAAAGTGGAATGCATAAAAGTGCTACAGGATTAACTAGAGAAGGAACAGCAATTGCAGACTCTGTATAGAATAGTTTTTATGTAGTGAAAGATGTAGTGTACTCAAGAGAAGGGTTTGAAATAGGGCTGTGCAGTGACAGGATTACTCTGAAAGATATAAAGTGTGGTGTGCTAGGAGCCATAATCTAACTAATTTAGTATATTGTGAGCAATCTCTACCTTTTGTTAGGATAGTATATCAGTCTGCACTTACCCAGGGTCAAATTCACTTTGGGTTTGTAGAACAGGCATTACTTTTCCAGTCTTTAGCCCTATTCGGACAGGACTAGTTTTCCAAACGACGTTTGAGTTAGAATTTTTTTTCAGCCGACGTCTGTCATTTCATGTATGGATTCGGACGGGACTAACATCTCCGTGTTTATTACGGCGGTAGGAGTGTCTGTGTTTTAAATGTGGGCGTTGCACATGAAGTCTACATCCATTATTGGTGCACAAAAAGCAGAAACTTGAATACCGGCGCGCTAGGGTTAGTACGGTAGTTCACGTTGACCAAAACACACAAAAAAACACTTTTAGGAAAAAAACATTTTCCGGCAATCACAGACATTCGCATTCAGACGGGATTAGATTTCTCAGAGGAGCGCAGAGTTTGCTGAAAAACAGTAGGTAATTTGCGCTGGAATTTTTACAGAGGTCGTGTGAGAAAAAGACAGATACATGGCAGATTCGGACAGGATTAAAATCACAAAGTACCTCTGTGAAACAGAAATTTCTCTAACTACCCCCTGTAAAACCAGTCCCGTCCGAACAGGGCTTTTGATTCTCTGAGAACTGATGCAATGAGACGTACTTTCTCCAGGTCCATTTCTTTCTGTTGAAGGCACTACAGTCTTCCCAGCTGCTTAGTGATCAGTCCTATTGTAGCTGCAGCTGGTGACTTCTCCTTTGCAGTTCTCTGGGTAGTTCTTTTCTCTCATTTAATGCTTGGCGTGCTTGTTGATCCAGGAATTTGCCCTGCTCTTCAGCATTATTTTTCTCAACCATGCATTTGCAAGCTCCATGTACTTTCGTTTCTGTGTGTGTGTGTGTGTGTGTGGTGTGTGTGTGTGGAGCACATTCTTAAAGGTTATACAAATCAGTGTGAATGACATGTGCCCTCTGGTGGTTAAACATGAAAATGCAATTAAAGGGAAAGGCTCTAAAAATGAGCGGTTGATGTTTTTTTTATATAATTCTTCTTCTTCTCAGAATTCAAGCTGGTCCTCAGACCTGACGATGTTGGATCCTCTGAATTAGAGCATATATATATACAACTGATGGTGATGATGACACTCTGCCCTGTTACCTTTCTCCAAAAATGAGTGCTGTTTCCATGGAGATCAGGTGGTATAAGGAGACAAAGTGTATTTGTGTGTATCAGAATGGGCAGGTGAAAGAGGGCAAAGGCTACGAGGGCAGAGTGAGTATCTTTATTCATGAGCTGGTGGAAGGAAACATTTCACTGATGCTGAGGAATGTTCAGGATTCAGATGATTGGGGACTGTACAGGTGTGAAGTCACATGTGGAGACCAGAAGGTGGAAACTTTAGTTCACCTTTATCCTAAAAGTAATTTCTACAAATTTTTACTTACTGTTATGAATGATTTGAACACATTTTTATAAAAATTACACCAAAAACTTTATTTTAGTCAAATTTACTCCATGCTGCAGAAATCAGAATTTTTTTCCTGATTTTAGTTTTTTTTCAGGTTTATATTTTCCTGTGCTTCTGACAAATCACATAGCAATTACACACATGCTAAAATTATTAATACAATCAGTTATCTAAAATTTAAATTTTAATCATTTTATTTTTTTACACATTACAAGTTTAGATCTTTGTATTTGAGAAGAAACATTCATTTCTTTTGTATTTAATCCAATTTGTTATTAATGTAACTCTCTTAAATTACCTTTTAAACAGTGCGATGTGGATGTAAGTATTACATTATTATTTGTAGAACATTATACATTTTCTGCAAAAATAACACAATCACACAATGTATCTCACACACACACACACAAATAAACTTCCACTAAAAAATTCTTAATGTTTTTCTAAATTTAGACACAGGAGGCATAGAATCAAGCGATGATGAGCACACACCTGGTAAGTTACTCATGAGTCTAATCTCTTTTTAAATATGAATGAATAATATAATATTTTGCCTAAATTGTAATATAAAATTGAGTTTGTGTGTGTGTGTGTATATATATATATATATATATATATATATATATATATACACTATATAACTATAAAATACACTTTTTTATTTACAGAAACAAGAAAAAAAAATTAAGTGATCCATGTGACCTTCCCAGTAAGTCTCTACACCCCGTCATGTCCTGATTTAGTAGTGTGGGGGTAAATTTTGGGATTATATTAGTGATCACTGGCTCAAAAAGCTACATTTATCACCATGAACATAATCATTATGCAAATAATTCATCCCTCTTTGGGTTGAATGACACAATGTAAACAAAAATATTACCCCTTATCACTTTTCCATGGAAACTATTACCACAAAACTGAAGGTACACATTTGTATAGGATGACTTTGAATGTGGTAGATTTTCGCCTCACTTTAACTCGGAGCTCTGTCAGGACTTGGACTTAAACTGTGGTTGACAGTGTGAGAGACAGGGTTACTACCAACAAACACAAACAAACAAACAAACAAAAAAAAAAACATGAGTAAAAGACAGTCTAAAAAAACACAGGGGAAAATGATAGATATTCACAAAATATGATTTCAGAAAGTCCACAAAAATTATCTCCTAAAACAGCAAAAGTCTTGTCTAGGAAAAAGTCAGAGCAAAACAGCTAGACACTGGGGAAGAAAAACTTGTGTAGCCCACAGAGTCAAAGGTCAAACAGAGAACTGAGGTACAAAGGAACACAGTGGTGACATCTGGTGGGCAAAAAAGGAAGACAAACACAGAAAATGGCAGAACCTTACTGTGATACTCATGTCGTATGTCTCATGTCGTATGTAGAGTAGAACACAAAAGTTTATGAGCATTAACAAAGGTAGAGTCTGCTTAGTTATTTTCTTGTTATTGTGATGGAGCCCAAATTATCTGTAAAGAAAAGAGCTTTATACTCTAATGTACTTTAAAGCACAGTGAAATTCTTTCTCTGTGCCATGTAACAGCATCCCTGTACCCACTGAGGGTAAAGGGCCGTGCTCAGGGACCCAAGAGTGGCAGCTTGGCAATACAAGGGCTTGAACCCCTGAACTTCCCATCAGTAACCCAGAGACTTAACCACTGAGCTACAACTTTTGAAATTTTGAAATGGTGCAGGGAGAAACATCTGCTTCTTAGGGCTCATGTACTCCCCTCCCTCTCCATCTATGATACACCTGACTACCACAGAGACATCAGAGTATTTCTGCACATGGCAGCAATCTGATCTGTACTAAAACTGGTGGTGACAGGGTGGTCCATTGATTTCTAGACAACCCTTTACAAGTTCATGTTTTGGTTTGTGTTTACTCTTAATGTGAAGGTGGTCATGATACAATTCATATTCAATATAATCAGTCTCACTCCTGTGAGCACCTACAGGTTTGTTGTGAATATAAGTTAAGTATAAAATACAAACTATTTATACAAATTCATTAATCCACTGGATTTTATGTGATTCATTTTCTTTTACAAGGAAAACCTGGAAGACGGAGGAGTAACCCGATAGACTACCCAACCAGTAAGTAATCCATATACTGTAATGAGTCAAAGGAGGACGTTCCACTTAAACAGTTTTACTAACATCTCCTCTGTGAACACGTGTGTGTGTGTGTGTGTGTGTGTGTGTGTGTGTGTGTGTGTGTGTGTGTATACAGTGTGAAGAGAAACAAAAGAGAAAACAGCAGAACATAGAAAAGAAGACGACTGTTTAAACTGTAACCTTAGCACAGGGGTGGCCAACCAGTCAGAGACCGAGAGCCACATTTTTGACTGTGTTACCGCAAAGAGCCACATCATACACATGGGCACACATGAACATCACCCATCCCTTCCTCTTACACACTTACACACTTACACACACACACACACACACACACACACACACACACACCTCTGCTCAGCCAGATTTATTGTAAATGTCACACACCAACATAATGACAGAAATTGACTCCTACAGTTCTAAGACCACAGGACAGTCATTTTAAACAATGAACATTGTGTGCACTTAGTGGGACTTTTGGCATCCTTGCCTTGAACAATCCCCTTCAAATCTGCCTCGTATTCCGTTGTTGCCACTCGAGCCAATTCTTTCACATGTGTGTCAGTCAGAACAGATCGATGCTTTGATTTCACGTGTTTCAGGGTAGAAAACAAGGACTTAGTGTTTTTTTTATGTTCATCAAATGCGCATGTGCGTGAGATGAATATACCGCAGGGGTGGGCAATTAATTTTTACAAGGGGCCACATGAGAAACCTGAATTGTGTCAGAGGGCCACACCAACAATAATATTTTAGGGATGCACCGAAATGAAAATTAAATACAAAAGTCAATGAAATCCATAATTTTTTGTGTTATGCCTTTTGCCTCGGCACCATCACTGGAAAACTTTCCGGCCTTTTCAAAAGCGTCCTCTACAGACGGAGTACGCATGCTCGGATTGACTTTACTGTTCTGCGCCGCGTTCTTCTCATATTTAGAATGGCAATCGGGATGTTTGGATTTCAGGTGATAAATTAAGTCAAGTCAAGTCAAGTCAAGTCAAGTGGCTTTTATTGTCATTTTTACTATACACAGTGGTACACAGTACACAGTAAAAACGAAACAACGTTCCTCCGAAACCCTGGTGCAACACTAAACAACAAAACAACATAAAGTGCATCGAGTGCAGCCTGGTGCAAACAGTGCAAACAAAAGAACAGTACAGACAGACAGAGTGCAGACAGACAACACAAGACAAGACAAAAGACAAAAACCAAGTATAGCGCTGACTAGTAAACCTACTGTATACTTAAATATACAGTACTGTGTGAGGAGAAATGTAAAAACTATACCCAGGAGAGAATATAAACAGAACAGAGCAATGTAGTGCAAAAAACAGCAGCAAGGAGGTGCAAAGACAGCATGTAAACATTCTATTGAATACAAAAGGTGCAAAAACAGCATGTAGACATTATACTGAATACAAGGTGCGAATATAAATAATAATAAATAAATAAATGGTGGTGGAGTGGATCGAGATGAGTGATGATTGTGTTTAGTCCAGGTTGTACAGTTCAGTAACACACAGAGTGAGTGTGTGTGTGTGTGTAAGTGAGTGTGTGTGAGTTCTGTTCAGTTCTTTGTATTGAGAAGCCTGATGGCTTGTGGAAAGAAACTGTTACACAGTCTTGTTGTGACGGCCCGAATGCTTCGGAACCGTTTTCCTGATGGTAGGAGGGTGAAGTATGTGTGTGAGGGGTGTGTGTGATCGTCCACAATGCTGTGTGCTTTGCGGATGCAGCGTGTGGTGTAAATGTCCATGATAGAGGGGAGAGAGACTCCGATGATCTTCTCAGCTGTCCTCACTATCCTCTGTAGGGTCTTGCGATCCGAGACGGTGCAATTCCCAAACCAGGCAGTGATGCAGCTGCTCAGGATGCTCTCAATGGTCCCTCTGTAGAACATGGACAGGATGGGGGGAGGGAGATGGGCTTTCCTCAGCCTTCTCAGGAAGTAGAGACGTTGCTGGGCTTTCTTGGTGATGGAGCTGGTGTTAAGTGACCAGGTGAGGTTGTCCGCCAGATGAACACCAAGGAATTTGGTGCTCTTGACGATCTCCACAGAGGATCCATCGATAATCAGTGGAGATTGGTCGCTCTGTGCTCGCCTGAAGTCCACAACCATCTCTTTCGTTGTCCACGTTCAGAGACAGGTTGTTTGCTCCACACCAGGCAGTTAACCGTTGTACCTCTTCTCTATATGCTGACTCATCGTTCTTGCTGATTAGACCCACCACGGTTGTGTCATCAGCAAACTTGATGATATGATTCGAGCTGTGCATTGCTACACAGTCGTGAGTCAGCAGAGTGAACAGCAGTGGACTGAGCACACAGCCCTGAGGGGCTCCAGTGCTCAGTGTGGTGGTGCTGGAGATGCTGTTCCCGATCCGGACTGCCTGAGGTCTCCCAGTCAGGAAATCCAGGATCCAGTTGCAGAGAGAGGTGTTCAGGCCCAGAAGGTTCAACTTCTCGATCAGGTGCTGAGGAATGATTGTGTTGAATGCTGAGCTGAAATCAATGAACAGCATTCGTACATACGAGTCCTTGTTATCCAGGTGGGTGAGGGACAGGTGGAGGGTTGTGGAGATGGCATCGTCCGTGGAACGGTTTGGACGATACGCAAACTGCATGGAAGCTGTGTCTTGATGTGCCTCATGACGAGCCTCTCGAAGCACTTCATCACGATGGGAGTGAGCGCGACGGGACGATAGTCATTGAGGCAGGAGACAGTCGATTTCTTTGGCACAGGAACGATGGTCGTTGTCTTGAGGCACGTGGGAACAACGTTACTGCTCAGGGAGATGTTGAAGATGTCAGTGAAGACATCTGCTAGTTGTTCTGCACATTCCCTGAGCACTCTGCCAGGAATGTTGTCAGGTCCAGCAGACTTCCGTGGGTTAACTCTGCATAAAGTTTTCCTCACTTCAGCTGTGGTTAGACAGAGCACCTGGTCAGTGGGAGGAGGTATGGTCTTCCTCGCCACCACATTGTTCTGTACCTCAAACCGGGCGTAGAAATCATTCAGCGCATCTGGAAGGGAGGCGTCACGGTCACAAGCAGGTGATGTGGTCTTGTAATTCGTGATCGCCTGGATGCCCTGCCACATGCACCGAGTGTCTCCACTGTCCTGGAAGTGGTCGTGGATTTTCTTCGCGTGCTCACGCTTCCCCTCTCTGATGGCACGAGACAGTTTGGCCCTTGCTGTTTTTAAGGTCACCTTGTCCCCTGTTCTGAAGGCAGAGTCTCTTTGTTTCAACAGCGCACGCACATTTGCAGTCATCCACGGCTTCTGGTTGGAGCGTGTAGTGATGTCTTGGTGATGGTCACATCGTCAACGCACTTGCTGATGTAGCAGGTCACTGATGACGTGTACTCCTCCAAGTTAATGGAATCGCCGTTGGTTGCAGCCTCTCTAAACATGTCCCAGTCAGTGCACTCAAAACAGTCCTGAAGAGCAGAAGTAGCTCCTTCTGGCCAGGTTTTCACCTGTTTCAGAACCGGTTTAGAGCGTCTGATGAGCGGTCCGTATGCTGGAATAAGCATAACAGAGCAGTGGTCTGAGTATCCGAGATGGGGGCGGGGCTCCGCACGATATGCGTCGGGGATGTTTGTGTAAACAAGATCCAGCGTGTTCACTCCTCTCGTTGCAAAGTCCACATGCTGATGGAGTTTAGGAAGCACAGTCTTGAGATTCGCATGGTTGAAATCTCCGGCGATAATAAACAATCCGTCGGGGTGAGCATTCTGCAGGTTGCTAATAGCGCCGTAGAGTTCACTCAGTGCCTCCTTAGCATTAGCACTGAGAGGAATGTACACTCGGACGATGTAAACTGTGGTGAATTCCCGTGGTAAATAAAAAGGTCTGCATCTAACAGTCACAAACTCCACTAGCGATGAGCAGTAGCTTGAAACAAGCACAGCGTTCTTACACCATTCCGTGTTGATATAAACACACACGCCACCACTGCGAGTCTTACCGCGCTTCTGCTTCCTCGAACAGCGCTTTCGATGTCTCCTCTCCCGGCCACCGGCATCAGGTAACACCGAGGGCTGGGGGCCTGGTCTTTGTGGCCGAGGTCGCAGCAGGCCGAGGTCGCGAAGGTTGTTAATAAGATCATCATGCAGATTGTTGGTTGCATGATGCCTGTACTGTAGCAGTGTCTGGTGGTCGTACACATGAACACAGCTGACTCTGGTGTCCATGTATTGTGGAAGGTCGGGCTAAATATGGTGAAAGCACCATTTTTGGATCCGGAGAGGCCGCTGCGAGCTACTGCCGCCATCTTGGATCAATCAAACCCGATTTGGAGAAACTCTTTGCAGATACACCCCCTCTTGAAATTTCAGCATTGCATGTTTTGTAAATCGCTCTCCGCACACCGCAGAAATGTTGCTCTTATCCAGATAACCGTGTGCTGCTGCGCTTTTTTATTGCGTCATTACAATTGTGTTTCTGCCGTGTTGTTTTGGTGCATCGCTGTAATTTATGATTGGCCTCATGCCAAGGTCTGATATACCGCAAAGTTTCCCAGTAGGGGCAAGCTCATTTAAGTCTTAAAAATACCGTATTGAACTCAAGCAAAGAAACCAGCCAAAGAGCCGCATGCGGCTCGCGAGCCGCGGGTTGGCCACCCCTGCCTTAGCAAGTCATTTATTAGCCTATTTCAGTCTCAGTCGCTAGATTCAGCTTATTATTGATACTTTGTCATTGTGAAACTGAAACTGACCCTTAAAAGTCATATGAAGACCATTTCTGATCTCTACAAACAGATTTCAATCTGTAATCTGAATGAATTTACTCAGACAAGTGAACATTATACCCACTGTACACATTTTCTGCATGAAGTCTATTTTCCGTGTTGATAATAAGTCTGTGTTTTTTTGTTGTGCATGTTGGGTTTTAGCTAAATAAAAATAAAAAAACTAGATATAAAACAACTTTTTGTAATAAAAGCATTATCTATGTATAGATATTTACTTTTAAAGAAGTAGAAAAATGCTTTTTACATTGGTGCTTACTGTTGACTAATATCCATTGATTTGTTACTGTCTATAATAAAGAAATGAATGTAAATAAAGTATACATGTAAAAACACTATTCTATATTGAACAAGCATCTGATTAATGTTCTCCTTGCTTGGCTATACAGGATGGAAGGCTTGATCTAAGCAATGATTATGTTTTCTAATGATGCTCTGAACAGTACTCAGATGGATAGCTAAAGCCTTTAAATTTTTTTGTATTTTTCTTCTAACTTGTGCTTTTCTACAACTTTATCTGAGAGCCCTTATTAAAGCACTTTCCCAACCATGGTAAATTCTGTGCAGTTGCATGCACTACTAACAATGGAATCTTCAAGAAACAGCTGTTTTTATTCTGGAGAAATCAAAACCACTTCCATTGATGTCAAGTGGGCAGTTGGCCTGGTGTTCGATTCTGACGTTGATTTCTGCACCTGAGCAAGTTTGTAGTGGATGGACCAGTCTAGATAATTCACTAAATATATTTTAATAATAATCCTTCAGAAAGTAAAAAAATATTTTCACTTTGATGATGAAGATTACAAAGTGTACACACAGCTGTTACTATTGTAACAATAATGTATCAGAGCATTCGTATTAAGCTGCACTACTGTCAGAAAATGAACCACTAACGTCTGAGAATTGTGAAATAAAATCAAAAACAGCAGCACTGACACACACACACACACACACACACACAAATTAATTAATAAAGGTTAGAGAAAAAATACCTGCACCATGGTATAATAGTCATACTCGTGCCCTCAAAAGAGCAGCACATAATCCGGAAAGAAAATGGAGGAAAACTAAATTGGAGGTATTTAGAATTGCGTATAAAGACAGTATGCTCAGCTACAGACAGGTGCTATATGCTGCTGGAGTTGAACACCTGAGCAAACTCATAGAAAACAACAAAAACAATCCCAGGTTCCTTTTCAGTACAGTAGCTAAATTAACTACAAATCAGGGATCTGAAAAATTGTATTCAATCACAGTTTAGTGAATTTAGGACTATGAATTACAGAACGCAATTGTAAAGGTCCAACCCTATTAGTAGGCATGGGATCAGCTTCCACTGTTACGCTGATGATACCCAACTATATCTCTCATCGAAACAAGATGATACAGCTCAATTGTGTCAGATAGAGACAGAGATTTTGCTCATTTGCTGAAAAACAGTACACAGAAGCTCCAGCATCTCAACCTGCATTTAGACGGATGTTCTGTAACCACTAGTTCAACAGTAGAAGACCTGGGAGTTATTTTAGACTTCAACTTGTCTTTCAAAAATCATATCAACCAAGTTACAAAAACAGCCTTCTTTCACCTTAGAAATATTTCTAAGCCAAGAAACATGTTAAATTCATGACCTCCAGATTGGACTATTGTAATGCATTACTAGGTGGTTGTTCTGCTTCATTAATAAACAAGCTTCAGTTTGTCTAGAATGCAGAATGCCATTTGAAACCCACTTCATGTGGAGTTTGGACATTGGACCTCTTTGAGTGTTTAAAGGTTCTGGCATGCAGAAGCTGGTCTTGGATCTTTTACGATTTAAGATGTTGAGCTATTTTATGAGTCCACAACGTCAACTGTCTGTATTAGACTGTAGAAAGGACATTACTTATAATCACACACTACGGTGCTCATGTTAGTTCTCACTTGCCAGTGTTCTGTATTGTTTTAAATACTTTAATCACACTCTTGATATCACCCAAATGAGGATGTGTTACCCTTTGAGTCTGGTTCCTCTCAAGGTTTCTTCCTCGTTACATCTATGTAAGTTTTTCCTTGCCACAGACACCCCAGGCTGCTCATGAGGGATAAATACACATCATTTACTTAAATTCTTAAGTTCTGTAAAGCTGCTTTAAGACAATGTCTGTTGTGAAAAATGATAAAGAAATAAACTTGAACTTGAACACACACAAACTAAAACATATTTTGATAGGATGAGTGACTCAGTTTGAGGAGAGGGAGAGTGGGAGCATATATGCTTCATTATACAGTAAGTTTGGTCTGTAACAAGTTCCTCTATCACTAAACATTATAGAGAACTACTTTCATTCTTTTCACATCATTTTTGGACGGTAATTAATTTTTTCTTTTCATAATTTGGCAGAAAGTCAGTAGTTTCAGTTATAATAAAACATGTAGAAGTCAGTTAGGGAATTTATTACCTTATTTTAGGTCAAAGCTTCAGCTTCAGCATGTCACAGCCTGTTTATTTTCACCTCTCGCTTTCTCTTCTCCTTCCTTTTTCAAACCGCCGTCTTACTGAAAGCTGTTTTTCAACATTTCTTTCATAGATATATATTTTTTTTTTTTTAAATCAAACATACAGACTATAAACACATCAACCTCTCAAGCTGCTGCTTGGAATTGTAGTTTAGACTAAACTGTAATGATAACGTTTCAATTCATTAGTTGTTTTCTTTAACATGGTAGGAAAAAAAACGAAGTCTGCATATGTGGTTTGATTAAACGGTTCGAGAAAGAGTCAGTAGCTTCAAAGCTCTTCACAGCATGAAAACAGCTTTGTGAAATGTAAGTATCTGTTCATTTGAATTCACCTTCCTTTAATACTGAAGACTTTAACATCTTTATGATGCACCTTGAACAGTGAGTTGGCATAAATGATACAGCTATTAAATGTAGTCCATTCTCATTGGCTATTGCCTTTTTTTTATTATTTAAGGAAATAAACACCACTTTATCAATCTATGCAAATGACTGATCTGCATCTGGCAATAAAATCAGGAAACATGTTAGCAGGAAACATGTACATGTAACCACATGTACTTTATTTCAGTTTTACTTACATATAATGTTGTAGAATATTGCTTAAGACAAGCCACATGTACATTTTCTCGGTAGCAGTTATTTCACCAGCCCCTCGCTATTTAGTATCTCTATCCTGCAGGGAGGAAACACACACACACACACTAGTGTGTAGGATCACTCGTTTTACTACATAAGTTTCACAGAACATTTTGTCCATTACTCATGTGTCTTCTCATTCCTACAGCTGGGTCTGCTGAATCACTGTCTCTTTTTGAACAAAGGCTTCATCTTCTGTGCTCCATGTCTGCTTCAACTAGCACCTCACTTCCCACGCTTTTTACAGTGCATTCCTCTGTTGGTGATAAAGTCACTCTACAATGTAAAGTCTCTCATGAAATAAGGAAAGGTACCAGAGAGATCAGGTGGTTTAGGGGGACAGAATGTGTTTATCAAGAGGACTTTCTGAAGTGGAAGTATTTTTTTCGGAGAGCCGTGTTTCTTAAACTGAAAGACGTTAAAGTAATGGATTCGGGAGAGTACAGGTGTGAAGCTCATGGAGAAAGAAAAGAAGTAGTTGCTGTTTTTTCTCTTCATGTTGCAGGTAAGTGTTGCTTAGATAGATAGATAGATAGATAGATAGATAGATAGATAGATAGATAGATAGATAGATAGATAGATAGATAGATAGATAGATAGATAGATTTGTGGAAATCATTTTATTCAGTAACAGCTGTTTCCCCTGTGTTCTTTCTCAGGGTTTAAACTGGTCTCCAGCTCTTCCGGCTACTCCCATTATTTTAATGGAAATGATGCCACTTTCCCCTGCCATCTGTCTCCAAAAAAGAGTGCTGTTGCCATGGAGATCAGGTGGTTTAAGGGGGCAGACTGCATTTGTGTGTATCAGAATGGGCAGGTGAGAGAGGGGATAGATTACGAGGGCAGAGTGAGTCTCTTCACCCACGAGCTGAAGGAAGGAAACTTGTCTCTGATGCTGAGGAATGTTCAGGAGTCGGATAATGGAGAGTATAAATGTGAAATCACCCATGGAAAAGACAAGGTGGAAAGTGATCAAATATCTCTATGTGTAAGAGGTAACCCTAACCCATAGCAAAATTTTGGAAGTACATGAAGACCAAATATATAAAATAAAATGCCATGAAACTTGGTATGTAGGATGTTAGCAGTATGTAGACTTTCTCAACACAAACCCAACCAGCCCACAATACAGTGGAACCCGGTTATGTCGATGTCCTAGGGGGTCGCCAAAAAGCATCGAGGTAACCGATGATCGAGATAAACCAAGATTAAAATATAAACCGAGATAAATCGAAATTAAAAATCAAAATGGCGACAATATATTAACGTGCTTGAAATTTCTTTATGTACATGATGTGCGTTAATAAATGAGAATGTGCATGCACGTGTTTTTGAAGGGTTTTTTTACACAACAGCGTTGCCGCGATTTGTTTGATGAAGGCATGCTATAAAAATACATACAGTACATGTTTATCTGTCAGGAATCCACCTGCCACGCCCCCTTCGGCCCCCTTCAGCGTGGCAGGTGTTTTCTCAGCCGCTTTCTCTGAAGCTCTGCTTTAATCGCGCACATATGGTGCTCGTTTATCATCATCACTAGCTCCTATTTAAACTTCCACACTCTCACTGTCCGTTATTGTTAGTAAATGTTGGTTCACGGCGGTCGTTGTTATCGCTCATGTGTATCCCGGTACGTGTCTTCCCCCGGCACTCTCTCAACGGCTGCTCTTTTCTTCCCAAAGCACACCGCGGATCCCCCCCCACCCCGATCCTGCCGGTGTTCATTCTATGCTTTTGCTGGTCATCCCACGGCGGCGCGGCTTTCGCCTCCTGTTCATCGCATAACATTTAACAACAAAAGGCATATGTGCACTAACTAACAGCTGAG
The DNA here is from genome assembly GCF_014805685.1 of Silurus meridionalis. NCBI lineage: Eukaryota > Metazoa > Chordata > Actinopteri > Siluriformes > Siluridae > Silurus > Silurus meridionalis. Next base: position 39,554,572 of record NC_060887.1, on the reverse strand, counting down.
ATTCACCAGTATACAATACAACATCTGTAGCAGCTGTAAGCCTTGATTTTTCCGACACTTTCGCGAGTTCTTCTGTGGCTGCACCGAGATAACCAACGTTAGATGGCAAAAAAAGTCTACATAACCGATAAAAATGCTTAGGAAAAGCGAGAATTTGGGGTTCCACTTCAAAAACGTCGACTTAATAGGGTTGTCAAGGTAACCGAGGGCGAGATAACCGTGTTCCACTGTAGTTGTGTTGGACTGCTGCAAAATCTTCGGAAGCATTAACCCTAGAAACAAGTATTTTCTTTACAGGTTCTTAATTCTGAATTTTAAACAAATTTGCAATTTAGGTTAATTAAATCTGCCTGGCTTAGATTTTTTTTGGTAAATTGCAAAATATTCAAATCCACCTGTAAATTATGACTCCTTGCAAGAAATCAAATGAAACTCGCCTGAGTTCAAGGAGCTCTAAATCCAATTAAAATAAAAAACATAGTCATAGTCGAAGCCAGGTTATTTACCACATTGCAGCAATACATTCGGTCCTGTAATAAATCTGGAACTTGCAGACTTTATAGATAATCAGTATGAAAAATTATTTAAAAGTCAGAGTAGTTTTGTGATGATTTACAGTCTGTTACAGTGATAAAATTATATAAAACAGAACAAAACAGAACAATAAAGTAATCAATAGACATGAGATAAAACCAGGTAATCTATTCTTAAACTGTTTTCCCAGTGAAATGAATAGCAAAATTTGGAAGGATGAGCAAAACCAAATGAATGATGTGAATGACGAATCATGGCTAGCATGTAATACTCACTCCCTCAACTCAGGAACAAGAAAGACAAACTTGATCAGCCTAACATTGACTTTTTAGTGTAGCATAGAACCAAATGTAATCAGGAATGTAAAATCTAAAGAAACAAAAGGACCTAGAGACACATTTATGATTCCTTTGCTAATTTTAAACAGATTTGCAATATTTGGGATATTTTACTTTTTTAATCAAGTCACAAACACACAACATCTCTAGGTTACACATGTAACCTTAGTTCTCTGAAGGAATTAGACACTGCCTCACACTGCTTTGTCTCATTCCCTCAGGGAGCTAGGGTTACATACGTAACCTAGAGACGTTCCCCTTTCTGGAACTTAAGCTGCGTCACAATGCTTTGGGAATGAGTGTCCCATAATGCCACACTGACCAGTCCCTGCCTATTTTGTGTGTGGACCAGCCCGCAGTGTTGCAGATGACCTGGAGGGTTACTCCAGCGGACCAGGCCGCAGAGGCCGCCACACTCCGAGTTGAGTGAGCCTTGACTCCGAACGGAGCTGGAAGACCAGAGGAATCATATGATAATGAAATGGCATCCACAATCCACCTACTGAGAGTCTGGTTATTATCAGGAAAACCTTTATTATAAGGTCCATAGCAGAAAAAACAATTGCTCTGACTTCCTTCATGGACTCATCCTGTGGACATAGATGTCCAGTGCTCAGTAAAGGTACGTACCCAGGTTTAGGGAAGAAAAATGCACTGGCCATGCCAGGGGCAAACTCCAGGAGAGATAAGACCACAGAAAGGTCTCTGACCCTCTTTAGGGAGGCTATTGCCAGAAGGAAAGCAGTCTTTACAGAAGGGCCACCATAGCAGAGGGCTCGAAGGGGGGGCTCAGACAGAACCGCCAGCACAATGGCCAAGTCCCACACAGGCACTCTGGGTTGCATCCCGGGCCTTAGCCTCCAGGTGCCATGCAGGAAACGTGTCACCAGAGGGTGTTTTACCCAGTGACTGCCCCTTGGGTGGGGTATAATAAGCCGTGTGATTGGACACGTAAACCTTTAGGGTTGAAGGAGCCAAACCTGTGGCAAACTGTTCTTGCACAAACTCCAGAACTGAACCAACTGGGCAGTTAACTGGGTCTAATTGTTGGTGCTCACGCCACGTGGTGAACAGGTGACATTTAGCGGCATACAACCTCCTCATAGAGGGAGCACTGGAATGAAGAAGGGTCTCCACTACCTCAGTAAAGAGACCAGCTGTTAGAAACTGTGCACCCTCAGGGGCCACATCCATAGCCTCTATAACTCTGGGCAGGGGTGAACCAGGGTTCCCCCTGCCTGAGAGAGGAGATCCCTCATGTGAGAAATATCCCTCTCGAGGAGGGACACCAGGTCCGTGAACCATGGTCTGCCGGGCCATGCTTCTTTTTACATATCTAAGGCTTGAATGGCTCGCCGGGAGACCTTGATAGTACAGAGTGGATTGGCCTTTCATGAGAAGCCTCTGTCTCTGAGACACCACTGAAGGGGTCTCATATCTAAATCGAGTATTCAGCCTGGCAGGGGAGGCCAGAGAGGACTTATCCATCTCCATGACTTCTGCTAGGTCGGACTGCGAGCCCAATGACCTCCGGCACCACTCTGCCTTGGCAAGTGCAGTACTCGAGTTGCGACGAAGAACAAACGCCTCACTCCTCTGCGGGAGTGGAGCATGCACATAGCCATGTGGCTACAATGCGAAGAATCGACTCCTATAATTAAACTGACACCTAGACTATTCAATTATGATATACTTAAAATTAAGCCTTACATTACTCAGGCCTGTGCTGGTGATGAAGTCACTCTGCACTGTCACCTTTCTCCTCTAACTATTGCTTCTGCCATGGAGATCAGGTGGTTTAAGTGGGCAGAATGTATTTGTTTGTATCAGAATGGGCAGGTTAAGGGCTATGGGGCAGAGTGAGTCTCCTTTCTCATGAGCGGAATGCTTAAGAGTCAGATGGTGGAGAGTGAGTGTGAGCGTGAGTGTGAGGTGACTCGAGATCACAAGATGGATCTGTGAAATTTACTTACATCTCTCAGAAAATAATTAATGAATAATCCTAAATGTGATGCATGTACTGTTTACTAATTCAGTCAAAAGTATGTGCACCCCTAACATTCAGCGTAGCGGACAGGCAGCTAATCCGTCCTTCTCCAAGGACATCTCAGTGCCGAACCGCCAACTGTCTGATTGAGCTAGGATCAACCAATCATCGATGTAGTTGAGGATGCAGATGCCCTGAGACCTTAGGGGAACCAGAGCCGCATCCACACATTTTGTAAAGGTACGGGGTGAAAGGGCAAGGCCAAATGGAAAAACCCAGTATTGGTAAGCTTCGGCCCAGAAAGCGAATCTTAGGAACTTCCTGTGAGAAGGTAGGATGGATATATGAAAGTACGCATCCTTCCGATTTACCGTGCGAACCAGTCCTTGGATCTGATTTAAAGCAAAACCTGCTTGAGGTTCAGCATCTTGAACCTGCGGCATTATGAGAGAGCAGTTCAGCTGCCGTCGATCTTAGATAGGATGCAACGCTCCGTATACATATTTTTTAACTATGAAGTACCAGCTGTATAACCCGGACTCTCATTCTGATGGAGGGACCACTTCGATTGCCTCGTTCCTCAGGAGAATGTTTACTTCTGTTCTATGACCAGAGCCTCCTGGCTTCCCACCAGGGTGGGAAGAATCACGTGAAAATGGGGCGGAGGAGACCCAAACTGAATCGAGTAGCCTCGCTCTACATTGTGCAGGACCCATTGAGACACATCTGGAAAAGCTTATCAAGCTGCCAGTAAGTGCCCTAGGGGTATCAGTCTTTTGAGACTGACCTCTGGTGTGCCTAGAGCCGGGGCAGTGCCCTGAAATGGCTCCAGGGGTGGCGAGATCTCCTGGACCACAACGATGATGGGTGGAGACCAAGGAGAGAGCTTGCTGGACCTGTCCATGCCCTGAAGCACCGAGGAAGGCAGGGTTGACATATCAAGTCCCTGAGGGGGCCGGGACAGGGGGGGGCACTGGATAGAGCGGTGTGGCACGCCCCTTCACGGCCGGATCCCCCGGAATTCCCATGTCAGGACTCAGATCTGTCACCTCACATATCATAACCTTGTGCTCCAGAACATCTGATCACATGCACATTATCAACTTGTGCTGTTAATATCATGAACAGCAGCTACGCTAATCTCTCTCCACTGCTTCTCTTTCTCTCCCCATCCCGAGACACCCTGAGGTTTGGCCAGCTCCAGTCACCTCCCACCATCTTGATGATTACGGACCTATGAAGAAGTAAATGCCGAACTCACAAACATCCTGAACCATCTAGAGACGTACAAGTGCCATTTGGATCCCGCTACATGTGTGGAGTTTGACCTCCTGGAGTGTTTAAAGGCTCTGGCATGGAGAAGCTGATGCTGGATCTGTGATGATCACAAATGCTGAGCTTATAAAACTAGGAGCTACTAACCATATAGACTGTATAAGACTGCAGAAAGAACATCACTTATAATCTTATACTCCAGTAATCATGTTAGTTCTCACTCTCCAGTGTTCTGTATTGTTGAAAGATTTATGATCAAACTCTTGATGTCACCCAAATGAGGATGGGTTCCCCTTTTGAGTCTGGTTCCTCTCAAGGTTTCTTCCTCATAACATCTAAGGGAGTTTTTCCTTGCCACAGTCGCCACGGCTTGCTCATCAGGGACAAATTCACACCATTCACCTTAACTGTTGATTTGTGTAAAGCTGCTTTGAGACAATGTCTGTTGTGAAAAGCGCTATACAAATAAAGACTTGACTTGACTTGACCTCACGAGTGTTCAACGGCGAATGGCATGCAGGATCCGTTACAGGGGGAGAGCAAGTTGCGATGATGCATTTCTGCACGTCCCGAAGGAAGGTGGAGGGTTGCGGTTCGGAACGCCACCAATTGTTTTGTTATTCTCCTAAAACCTTTCAACCACCGCTGTTAGCTTAGGGAGTCCCCGAAGGGGCCAGAAGCCACCGTGCGGCAAAGCTCATCAAAATAGGGGTCTTGAGGAAGCGATCCAGAGAGAGAGAGAGAGCTCGCAAGCATCTCTTAAACCTGCAGCATTGCTCCATACCCATGTACTTTCCGCCCCATGACGTGTGAATACAACATTGAAAGGGGCTGAAGGGGCTTCGCTCATGATAATAACACCTCAGTCTACAGGTCTGAAAAAAACGGGAAATCCCGAGATGGAGGTTGTGACCCAGTGTTAGAGAGCGCTTGTCCAGCTTACTGGATGGAGGGACTTTCTGCTCATGAGCCAGCTAAGTTATGTAGCTTGGCTACGGCACAGGCCACAATCCCGAAAATGCTTACTGCTTATTTTCTTTATTATTATTATATCATAATTATTTATTTTATTTTATTATGCCTTTTTTTTACTACGAGGAGTGAGAGCTCCCCCCTCGAGGAGTGCTCTCTGGGAGTGGCGCGATTGCATGGAAAATGTGAGCAGAATGTGCCGGGCACATTGAGCGTGGCACAATATGCGCAGATCATGCACAGAATGTGCACAGAATCTGCGCCGAAAGTGAGCAGAATTTGCACAGCCACATCCCTCGGAAAACGACCTAGCTCCGCCCCAACTCAACCCAATCTGGCAAGCACCCACCCCTCCTCTCCTCAGAGGAAGAGAGGCGGAGCTAATGCTCTTGTTGTAGGGGGAAGAAACCGCCGAAAGGCATGCTTCCGAGCCTGTAAACGAGTGCTGGACCAAGCAGGCGAGGTTGGAGAAGGGACAAGCCCCTCTCGAAACCTTCTACAAGATATGCTTTTCATACTCCTGGTCGTGACATCACCCATCCAGTGACAGCCAGTGTCCCATTTTTGACTGATTACACCCATTATTTCAGAGTGTGAACACTTGGGTGCATTTTCAACACAGCTTAAGTTCCTGAAAGGGAACTTCAGTTTAATTTATACAAAAATCTTATCAACGTATGGACAGTACAGAATGACATCAATATATAGAAAGTTTAATGTTTATATAGAAAGTTTAACCACTGTTAACCACTGTCCATGTTGAGAATTTTTTCCTGAATAAATTTTAAGCTGTAAATTGTCTTTATTCTGGCAAATTATTTAGCAATTACACACATGCTAACATGATTAATAGAATCAGTTAAGTGAAGTTTTTATAGAAAAGTTTTTATAGAATTCTTAAAATGTATTTAAGAAGTTTATTTATTTTTATTCATTCACAATTTTTTACTAATATAAACTTCATCTTTTTTTTCCTTTTCAGCATTATTGAAAGGTTTGCGTAAGTATGACATTATTTCTTAAGAACTTTCTTTAACAGAAATTACTCACACTAATCACACAATCATACACAAGCACAGAAAACCTTGTGTTGATCAGCTGTAGAATATTTTAAACGTAATTTATTTAATGAATTATTTTAACCATGTCGTTCCCAAAATGTTTGTTTAAATGTTTGTTTGTTCTTTCATTCCATTTTGTTTTTAATGTGACCATTTGAATATTTTAAAGGTCATTTAAGTCTAAAATCTTTTAATTTTCTTTTTTTAAATTTTACATAGATTCGTCTATATTGAAGTATTATACTATTATCTTTTGAGTATTTTTTCCTAACTGTATTTTCTAATCTACACACACACACACACACAGACACACACAGACACACACAGACACACACACACACACACACACACACACACAAACTTGTTTTCCATAATAAGACTTTTTAGTGTCATGATCAACTGCATAACATTTGTAAATGTTTTGTTTATTTATTTGAATTGTCTTCCTACACAATAACCTATACACCAGTGCCGGGCCGTGCATTTGGTATCTGGGCCTTCAGTGGGGATTTATCAGACTTAATCCACCTTTTAATACCACCAGTATCACATTGCAATTCTACAAACCATCAACACAATACAAAAACGCAATATAACAACACATGGTATTACAGAGAAAAAAACATTTCACATATGAAGGTGAAAACCATTTTACTAATGCAAGAAACCCAGTTAAGACTCCAAACCTCTACACTACAACCACAACTGTGCACCAACAACATCTGGAGCAGGTCAGAATCAATATTCATCTAATAACATGACAGAAACATTAAATGTAAATAAAATACAACCTACTCACCAGAGATACAGACTCATAATGTAATAACACAAAAAGGGCCTTAAGATCTGAGACTCTCTTGAGGGCAAATGGCCAATAAGAATGCTTTCTTAATAGAGAGGTGCTTCCAAGATGCCTCGGTCACACACAATTTTGTCTTGTATAAAAAGACTTTTAGTGTTGATTAGCTGTAAAACATTTTTAAACATAATTTATTTAATGAATTATTTTAACCATCTCGTTCCTAAATCCTTGTTTAAATCTTTTTCATTCCTATTTGTTTGGCCATTTTAATCCTTTACATATCTTTTAAACAGATTCTTTTCTATGTAAGTATTAGATTTTTATTTTCAAAACAGTTTTCCTAATTGTATTTCATAATCTTCACACACACAAACACACACACACACACACACATTTACCCATTGGTAATATTCTCTATAGCAAAAAGGCCAGCAGTACTGATTCTGAAGGCTCTGGGCAGATTAGATTGACATGGCAGCACATAAAGGCTGAAATCTGATTGGACAAAAAATCTAACATCCACATACACGTGCTGAAGCAGTGTAGCCAAAAGAAACTCTACGAAATAAAGAGAATAAACTGTTGGGAATAAATTAATACAAATTCATGGAACAAATTGTAGAATTAAGGTTGTAAATGTGGGTCAGTGCTTCTGATAGTGTTTAGACCAGCAGAGAAGACTTTACCTGCCCTCACAGACCACCACTCTTATACACACATTCTGTTCTGACCTCTCATCTATTACATTTTACACACACACACACACACACACACACACACACACACACACACACACACACACACACACACACACTTATTGTTAATAATAACACTTCATTATCAACTGTATAATGTTTAAATGTGTTTTATTTATTTATTTTAATTGTGTCTTTCCTACACAATACCCCTATATACACACATTCTGAATTCTCATCTATTTCATTTTCTACATCATTCCACTTTTACACAGTAAACTACACACAAGTTTATTTCTGTGTATTTAAAAACTTTATTTCTTTATTCATTCACAATTTTTACTAATGTAAACCTCATCTTTTTTTTCCTTTTTAGCAGTGAGACAAAGTTTGTGTAAGTATGACATTATTTTTTCAGAACTTTCTTTAACAGAATTTACTCACACTAATCACACAATAATACACAAGCGCACACACACACACACACACACACACACACACACACACACACACACACACACACACACACACACACACAATTTTGTCTTGTATGTGGAGACTCTGTGTTGATCAGCTGTAGAACATTTTTAAACATGATTTATTTAATGAATCATTTTAACCATGTCGTCCCCAAACCTTTTGTTTAAATGTTTGTTTTTCATTCTATTTTGTTTTTAATGTTTTGTTTTAACACACACACACACACACACACACACACACACACACACACACACACACAAACTTGTTTTCCATAATAAGGCTTTATAGTGTCATGATCAACTGCATAACATTTGTAAATGTTTTATTTATTTATTTTAATTGTCTTCCTACACAATAACCTATACACCAGTGACAGGCCGTGCATTTGGTACCTGAGCCTTCAGTGGGGACTTACCAGACTTAATTAAATTAAATCAGACTTAAACGTTCAGTCACCCTGAAATAAACTGGATGAGCTTCGGGCAAATGTAAAATTTCTGAAGGAGTTTAGAGATGCATGTCTTCTTGCTTTCACGGAAACATGGCTCAAGGAACAAGACTCTTATTCCGACTTGGAAATTGATGGATTTGGGGAACCCTATTGTGTGGACAGAGATCCAACTGTGATGGGTAAATCACTTGGTGGAGGATTATGCCTTTATGTTAATAAAAGTTGGTGTAATACAGTGGTCGTTAGGGAGACACTATGCACTCCCGACATTGAACTCTTATCTGTTTCCCTTCGACCCTATTACTTACCAAGGGAGTTCCCCCAGATATTTATCACGCTCGTGTACATTCATCCGAGAGCTAACGCTGAATCTGCAACCCGAATTATTGTTAAAACTGTGCAAAGGCTTCAAGGGATCTCGCCGGACGCACCTAATTTTATTATGGGTGATTTTAATCACTGTAATATGGAGAAGTCCCTGTGTGGTTTTTATCAGTATGTAACCTGTTTTACACGTTATATGAAATGTTTGGATCATTGTTACGGATCTGTTAAGGGAGCGTATAAATCGCTTTGTAGAGCTCCCTTGGGATCATAATGTTGTGCACTTGGTTCCACTATACAAATCGGTCCTGAAGAAAACTAAGCCGGAACGTCGTTTAGTTCCAGTGTGGTCAGCTGAATCTATAAATTGTATCCAGGATTGTTCTAGCTGCACAGATTGGGATGTGTTTATTGATGCTTGTGCAGATTTAGATGAATTTACAGAGACGGTGTCAGCTTATATTACGTTTTGTGAAGATCTTGTTATTCCTAGGAAAGAAATAGCCATTTACCAGAATAATAAACCATGGGTCACTAAATCGGTAAAAAATACAATTATTCAGAGAAATATTTGTTTTAATCAAGGTGATGTGACTCAGTATAAGGTATTAAAAAAACAAGTTAAAAAAGAACTTAAAATGGCAAGGCTTAATTATAAGGTCAAAGTGGAGGATATGCTAAAAACGGGGAATTCACGTTCTGCATGGGAGGGGGTGAAATCCATGATGGGGATGAATTCCAAAAAACGTAATATTTCTCTTGATGGGAAGCTTGATTTTGATCTTTATAATGATCTGAATGTTTTTTATTATCTTTTTAATAGTCATGATTTTAGTCAGGAATTGGCAGTGTTTAATAATGTTGCTCCGGAACAGAATAGGGTTAATGTTGACAAGGATATGGTTTTAAAACTTTTTCGAGGTGTAAGAGAGAGGAAAAGTCCTGGCCCGGATGGTATCGGGGGCCGTATTCTTAGAAATTGTGCGGAACAACTTGCTGGATATTTTTTGTTTTATTTTTAAAATGTCATTGAGTCTCCATAAGGTTCCCTGTCTTTGGAAAGAGTCTATTATTGTACCTGTTTCTAAGAATAATACACCAAAATCTTTAAATGAGTACAGGCCAGTAGCACTTACTTCTCTGATAATGAAAACATTTGAGAGGATTGTGAAGGACGCGCTTTTGACCATGGTACAGGCAAATCTAGATCCGTTTTAGTTGCCTATAGGTCAGGCAGGGGTGTTGATGATGCGATATGTGCTCTATTAAACATGATTTTGGCACACCTTGAGGGCGCAAAAACTTTTGTACGTTTGGTTTTTATTGATTTTTCATCAGCCTTTAATTGCATCCAACCTCATATCCTAGCAGGAAGGTTAAAGAGTGTTCATAATATTGATTATGGATTGATAAGTTGGCTGATGGATTTCTTAACCAATAGGTCTCAGCGTGTGAAGGTGAACTGTGTTTTGTCTGATGTACTTTTTTCCTCTACAGGGTCACCACAAGGGTGTCTTCTTTCACCTCTTTTATTTGTGCTTTATACTAATGAGTGTCGTTCGCAACTTGAGAGGCGCCATATCATTAAGTTTGCTGATGATTCAGTTATTGTTTCCCTCCTTGATAATGAGGATTCTGTTCACGGTTCTGCATTGGTAGATTTTATTGATTGGTGTAAACTGTCCTTTTTGGACATTAATGTATTCAAAACTAAAGAGATGATTGTAGATTTTAGGAAGAATCGTACAGCCATCTCTCCTGTGGTTATTAATGATCATGCTGTTGAGATTGTACATCATTTTAAATATCTTGGTACTATAATAGATGAAAAGTTGACTTTTGGGGCTCATGTGGATGCTGTTTGTAAAAAAGCCCACCAGCGTATGTATTTTTTACGGAAACTCTGTGGTTTTAACGTGGATTGCACTTTTATGAAAATGTTTTATTCTTGTTTTATTGAGTCAGTTATTACTTTTACATTTGTGTGTGGGTATGGATCGCTTAATCTGAAAAATAGAAATAGACTTCAGGGTATTGTTAAAGTGTGTGGTAAGATTGTCGGCACCAACCTGATTGATTTAAACAGTGTGTATAAAGCAAGAACTCTGAGGAAGGCCGAGTTAATATTAAGAGATTCCAGCCATCCCTTGCAGAATCTTTTTATGTTGTTACCTTCTTCACGTAGATAATTTTTACCGCTTTGCAGGACAAATAGATTTAAAAATTATTTTGTCCCAGTTGCTATTGGGTTTTTAAATACTTAAAATGTATTTATTTATTTATTTTTTTCTCTGTATTGTTTGTTGCTGTGCGTATGGATTCTGCTGGCTGTGAAACAAATTGCCCCTCGGGGATAATAAAGTTGACTTAACCTTAATCCACCTCTTAATACCACCATCACATTGCACACATTCTGACCTCTCATCTATTACATTTTTACACACACTCACACACAAACACTCACACACAAACACACACACACACACACACACACACACACACACACACACATACACTCACACACATACACTCACACACACACACACACACACACACACACACACACACACACACACAGTTTTTATTTTTTCATTCCTATTTGTTTGGCAATTTTAATTGTTTAAATATCTTTGAAGCAGATTATTTTCTATGTAAGTATTAGATAATTATTTTCAGAGCAGTTTTCCTAATTGTTTTTATAATCTTCACACACACACACACACACACACACACACACACACACACACACACACACACACACTTATTGTTAATAATAAGACTTTATAGTATCATGATCAACTCTATAACATTTTCAAAAGTTGTTTCATTTATTTATTTTAATTGTGTCTTTCCTACACAATACCCCTATATACACACATTCCGAATTCTCATCTATTTCATTTTCTACATCATTCCACTTTTACACAGTAAACTACACACAAGTTTATTTCTGTGTATTTAAAAACGTTATTTCTTTTTTTTCATTCACAATTTTTACTAATGTAAACCTCATCTTTTTTTTCCTTTTTAGCAGTGAGACAAAGTTTGCGTAAGTATGACATTATTTTTTCAGAACTTTCTTTAACAGAATTTACTCACACTAATCACACAATAATACACAAGCGCACACACACAATTTTGTCTTGTATGTGGAGACTTTGTGTTAATCAGCTGTAGAACATTTTGAAACGTGATTTATTTAATGAATTATTTTAACCGTCGTTCCCAAAATCTTTGTTGAAATGTTTTATTTTTTTCATTTCATTTTGTTTTTAATGTGACCATTTGAATCTTTTAAAGGTCATTTAAGTCCTTAATCTTTATATATATATATTTTAACAGATTCGTCTATATTTAAGTATTATACTATTATTTTTTGAGTATTTTTTCCTAATTCTATTTTATAATCTTCACACACACACACACACACACACACACACACACACACACACACCCTTGTTTTCCATAATAAGACTTTATAGTGTCATGATCAACTGCATAACATTTGTAAATGTAAATTAATTTATTTGAATTGTCTTCCTACACAATAACCTATACACCAGTGACGGGCCGTGCATTTGGTACCTGGGCCTTCAGTGGGGACTTACCAGACTTAATCCACCTCTTAATACCACCACTATCACATTGCAATTCTACAAACCATCAACACAATACAAAAAACGCAATATAACAACACGTGGCATTACAGAGAGAGGGAGAGACATTTCACATATGGAGGTGAAAACCATTTTACTAAAGCAAGAAACCCTGTTAAGACTCCAAACCTCTACACTACAACCACAACTGTGCACCTACAACATCTGGAGCAGTTAAGAATCCAAATTTGTCTAATAACATAATAAAAACATAAAAATGTAAATAAAACACAACCTACTCACCAGAGATACAGACTCATAATGTGCAGCGCCCCCCAGAGGCTGTAATCCAGTGGTACCGCTCGTATTCACTGGTCTGGAAGTGGAGATCAAACCCTTTCCCGGGCTGAGACACGCTAGCTAGCTTCGGGGTTGGCCGACCTCCTCACCATGTCTAGCTTTTCTTCACAATGGATTTTTAAGTTTGTCAGAGACCAAATCAATTTCTCTTCCTCTGTAGGCGTAAAAAAGTCTTACTCTTGTGTATTAATGTGTGCAGAGCTACACACTGTCGAACCTGGCTGTAACAGTTTCCCTCTGACCAACCAATTAAAAGACAGAAAAATGCTGACGCTATTCTGGGCCAGCTAGCTGCTCTGTGAGGCGAACATGTAATCTGATTGGATAAAGAAACAGACTCATTGGTAATATTCTCTATGGTAAAAAAGGCCAGCAGTGCTGACTCTGAAGGCTCTGGGCAGATTAGATTGACATGGCAGCACATAAAGGCTGAAATCTGATTGGACAAAAAATCTAACATCCACATACACGTATTGGAAGCAGTGCAGCCGAGAGAAACGCTACAACATGAAGTGAGTAAACTGTTGGGAATAAATTAATACAGTTTCATGGAACAAATATTAGAATTAAGGTTGTAAATGTGGGTCAGTGCTTCTGATAGTGTTTAGACCAGCAGAGAAGACTTTACCTGCCCTCACGGACCACCACTCTTATACACACATTCTGACCTCTCATCTATTACATTTTACACACACACACACACACACACACACACAGTTTTTTTTTTTTCATTCCTATTTGTTTGGCAATTTTAATTGTTTAAATATCTTTGAAGCAGATTATTTTCTATGTAAGTATTAGATAATTATATTCAGAGCAGTTTTCCTAATTGTTTTTTAGAATCTTCACACACACACACACACACACACACACACACACACACACACACACACACACACACACACTTATTTTTTATAATTAGACTTTATAGTATTATGATCCACTGTATAACATGTTTAAATGTTTTATTTATTTTAATTGTGTCTTTCCTACACAATAACCCTTTATACACACATTCTGAATTCTCATCTATTTCATTTTCTAAATAATACAACACACAAAGGTCATTTCTACAAAATTCTTATCAACGTATTAACAGTACAGAATGACCAATACATTTATATAGAAAGTTTAACAAACCACTGTTTTAGTGCCAAATTTACCTGATTGAATTTTAAGATGTAAATTGTCGTTATTCTGGCAAATCATTTAGCAATTACACACATGCTAACATGATTAATAGAATCAGTTAAGTGAAGTTTTTATAGGAATCATTCCACTTTTACACAGTAAACTACACACAAGTTTATTCCTGTGTATTTAAGAAGTTTATTTCTTTTTATTCATTCACAATTTTTATTAATGTAAACCTCATCTTTTTTTTCCTTTTTAGCATCGAGAATATATAGTCGTAAGTATGACATTATTTTTTCTGAACTTTCTTTAACAGAATTTACTCACACTAATCACACAATCATACACAAGCGCACACACACAAACACACACACACACACACACACACACACACACACACACACACACACACACACACACAATTTTGTCTTGTATGTGGAGACTTTGTGTTGATCAGCTGTAGAACATTTTTAAACATGATTTATTTGATGAATTATTTTAACCATGTCGTCCCCAAACTTTTGTTTAAATTTTTGTTTTTTTTTCATTCCATTTTGTTTTTAATGTGACCATTTGAATCTTTTTAAACATATGTTTCTACATGTAAGTATTATACTATTATTTTTTGAATATTTTTTCCTAACTGTATTTTATAATCTTCACACACACACACACACACACACACACACACACACACACACACACACACACACACACAATTTATTTTCCATAATAAGACTTTATATATCATGATTACTGTATAACATGTTTACATGTGTTTTATTTATTTATTTTAATTGTGTCTTTCCTACACAATACCCCTATATACACACATTCTGAATTCTCATCTATTTAATTTCCTACATCATACAACACACGCACTAAACGCTAAATTGTATAAGAAGGCTTTAGGGTGATACGCTAACATCTTTAGGTTTCACATTCACAAAACCAGAAGCCCACTAATTTATTAATTCATATTCATAATGCCTTTTTGAATGTAGCCAGCGAAGAATCAATTTATAATGAAAGCACATGGAACGGTAAGTCTATCATGTCTCATGTATCTAATCTCTTTTTAAATAAATAATTTTTTAAATAATTCAAAATTAACTGTCTGGTGAAAATGTTTACATTTTTATTTACAGAATCAAGAACAAGATCATTAAGTGATCCATGTGATCTTCAGCCCAGTAAGTCTGTACACCCCGTCACCTCCAGAATCAGTAGTGTGTGGGTGAATTCAGGGACTTAATCAGTGATCAGAAATTTAAAACGTCACCATGAACATAATCAGTTGGAAACAATACGTAATAGTGGGAGAACAAAATAATGCAGTCGTTACTTGTGGTGGGCAATGAAAGAAGAAAAAGACAGTAAATGGCAGAACCTTGACTGTGACCAAAAGCTTGACAAACATGATGAATTCATTTCCTATGTACAGTAGATATGACAGTAAGTTCATAAGCATCACCAAAAGTAAAGTCTGCTTATTCATTTTCTGGAACCTGACCTATAGTAGAAAACATCTCTAGGTTACATATGTTACTCTAGTTCCCTGAGGGAATGAGATGCTGCATTGCAACGCACGGGGAATATAAATTATTGTGTGTAATCTGTCATTAGGTTATCAATCAGTCAATACTTTGGGAATAATAAATAATGTGTGTAATCAGTCATAATTGGAATGCTGGATGTCACTGGTGGGGTGACATCACCACCAGGTTTTTAAAATGCAGTATATAAAATGAAGTGAAGCCGGCACCAGCTTTTGTAAAAGAGAAGGAAGCTCTACAGAGATGCCAGCAATGTGGTATAGAAGAGACACAGTGTCTCGTTCCCTCAGGGAACTAGGGTTACATATGTAACCTAGAGACGTTCGCTTTCAGGAACTTGAGCTGCAACACGACGCTTTGGGAACGAGTGTCCAATCACACCAGAATGACCAGTCCCTGACTAATGTGTCTGGGCACAGTTAGGTCAAAGGACAGAGGGGCCAGGAGTGGCACTGATGTCCAGATTGCAAAACCGGATGAAGGTCAGCGGGGTGGATCAGCCCACAGCATTGCAGATGTCTTGGAGGGGCACTCCAGAGAACCAAGTCTTAGAGGATGCCTCACTGTGGGTCGACTGAGCTTTGATTTCGAATAGAGCGGGGAGACCAGATGACTCATAAAAGGATGCAATGGCTTCAATGATCTATCTGCTTATTAGCAGGAAGGCCTCTCCTCAGAGGGCCGTAGCAGACTTGCAGTTGGTCAGACTTCTTCCAGGGACCCATCCTGTGGACGTAAGTGTCCAGTGCTGGCACCGGGCACAGCCAGTTAAGTTTCTCCTGGTCTGGGGCCTAAAACGGAGTAGGGTAGAATGCCTGTATCCTCATGGGTTGTGGGACGACTGAGGGCACCTTGGGTATATAAACCATTCTAGAGTACAAAAAGGCACTGACCATACCTAAAGTAAACTCCAAAAAGGAGGGGGACACGTAAAGGGCCTGCAGATCTCCAACTCTCTTGAGAGGGCAAATAGCTAAAAAGAATGCTGTCTTAATAGGAAGGTGCCTCCATGATGCCTTGGCCATAGGCTCGAACGGGGGCTCAGACAGAGCATACAGCATGAGGGACAGGTCCCACCCAGGCACTCCAGGTCGCAACGGGGCCCTCAGCCTCCAGGTGCTGCAGAGAAAGCACGTCATGAGAGCGTCTCTGCCTAGAGACTGCCCTGCCATGGGGGCATAATACGGCAAAATAGCAGACGCGTAATGACGCAGCATGATGAGATGGCGGATGCGCAGCATGACTCCCGCTGCGAGGTGCTGGGTTGATTTTGGGGCAGTAAGCAGAACTGTGAGGAGTAAGGGCACCCTCCTCAAAGAGAGCCTAACAGGAGCGAAGCAAACACAGTGACATATGAACACAGTGCTCGCAGTCGGCTCCTTCAAGGACCGATAATGACAGATAATTGACAAACAATTTCAAATACAAATACACACAGAGCGCTTTGTGAATAAACAGAAGCTGGCACCGGCTTCACTCCATGTCCGTTTTATTCTTCCTGGTCATGACGTCACCCCACTGATGACGGCCTGCGTCCAATATTTACAGATTACACACATTATTTCAGAGCGTGGACAATTCGGTCACGTTCAGAAAGCATTGCGGCCTTCATTGACACAGAGTTAGAGGACAGCAGATCTGTATGTTCTGAGTGTAGACAGAGCAGATAAAGTGTTCACTCTTCTCTACATGAGAGAAACATAAAGGTTGTAATGATTCAATTCACATTCAGTAAAATCAGTCTAACTTCTAAAATTCTAACTATTTTTACTAATTTACTCATCTACTGGCTTTTATATGATTTATTTTCTTTGACAAGGAAAACCTGAAAGACGGAGGAGTCACCCGATAGTCTACCCAATCAGTAAGTAATCCATGTACTGTACTGACTTAAAGTATGAAGTTCAACTGAAACAGTTTCACTAACATCTCTTCTGTATGTGGGCACAGTGTGAAGACAAAGCTTGGGTGAAAAACACCAAGACAGAGAAAGGAAGATGATTGCAGTAAAGGACATTAGAGAGCATTTACCCAGGATGGAGATGAAGATACCCAGGTTGGAGATTCCAATTAGAATTTTTGTCAAAATATAATCATAACAATGCTGTTACCAACTAACTAATATCATCTCGCTAACTAGCCTATCTCAGTTTTTTTTTATTTGCCTTATTACTGTCACTTTGTCATTGTTACTGTACACAGCTACAGGTAAAGAGTGACGTCACATCCTGTACTGGTGAACATCCCAAACTTACACATGTATTAAATGTGATCCAGCATGAGAGCTGTGTCTGATTCTGTCCTTCACTGGCTGTCCAATCTTAATAATCCTGTTTGATGTTTTCTGAGAGAGAGATATAATTTAAAACTCGTTACAAAGGAGTGTGATTATAAAACTAAATCCGAACCTTAAAAATCCAGACCATTTTTGATCTCTACAGATTACAATCTGTAATCAGAATGAATTTAGTCAGACTAATGAATGTTATACCCAATGTGCACATTTTCTGCATGACTTCTATTTTCACTGTTCCACTGATAGCGTTGTTGCTAATGATTATGCGTTTTTTTTATTTTATTGCATGTTTGATTTTAGCTAAATATAAAGATGAGATATAAAATGCCTTTTTTTGTAATGAAAGCATTTTCTATATAATAAGGATATTTACATTTACATAAGTAGAACAATGCTATTTATACAGGGGATTTATTGTTCAATTTTTAATATGACCAATATGCATTGTATTTGTATTGTTGATCATAAAGAACTGAATGTAAATAAAGAATATGTGTAAGAACATCACGAAGGTTTATTCTGCACTGAACAACAAGCATAGAGAATATTTATTTATTTATTTATTTATTTATTTATTTATTTATTTATTTATTCTTATTTTATTATTCATTCATTCATTAATGAATCAATTCCTCATCATCATTCACTCACTCAGAAATGATTAAAGCTGTACATGAAACGCAAAAGGATCCATAAGACTGGACTGACGTCAAAAACATTGGCGATGCAAGAAAGCGATTTTACTTTCGGTTTCGTTTTTCTGACACTTGCTGACGCAGACATCTGCAATTTTCCCGGGTTGCCACCATTTTCCACTTCTTTGCTTTTTCTCTGCTGGATTGCGCCTTCGGGGTCTCTGTTTCCAGAGTCTCTGCTTTACAGTGCTCAGTTCCACGGTATCGCATTTACTGACTGTTTTTCGGTGTTTGGTTTCTAAATTGTGTTGTTTTTTTCGGATCTTGCTTCATCCTGGTCTGTATTTCCCTGGTGTTGGATTTGTTCTGATCTGTGTTCTGTCTGCTCTGGAGTTATTATTCCGTCCTGTGCTCTCCGGTATCTTGTGCCATTCTGTGGAACTGTATTTCATTCCACTTCAAGATCCATTAAAGACCCAGTAAAATGGGTTCCATCTTCTCCACACCGAGACTCTCTGTATCTGAGCGACAGCTTCCTCCTCTGCGCTCCATGTCTGCTTCAGCGAGAACCTTACATACTGACTTTTCTATAGTGCATTCTTCTCTTGGTGATACAGTCACACTACAATGTAGCTACTCTTGTAAAATCAGTAAAAGTACCAGAGAGATCAGGTGGTATAAGGGGACAAAATGTGTTCATCAGGAGGCCTTTAATTGTACCCTGTCCCTGACATTGACAGATGTTAAAGTCACAGATTCTGGACAGTACAGGTGTGAAGCTCACGGAAAAATAATAAAAGATGTCGCTGTTATTTATCTGCATGTCGCAGGTAAGTGTTTCTTACTTACTCATGATCTCTATATGTGGTGTAAAGGTACATGTATTCGTACCGAACGGTTCCGGTACAGGACTTTCAGTTTGGTGTACACATCTTATTGAACAACATGAACAATCACAATATGGCCTGAGAATTTCTTACACAGACAAGCATCATACTATAATGTTAAAAACAGATTATAAAAAACAACAGTAATGAAAAAGGTTGGGGTTCTCTGCAAGTGTAAGATCTTTAATCAAATTACGGAGGTTTAAGACGTTCTTTTTTTTCGGTTCATTTTAAAGATAAGAAGTAATGACAGAATTCTTTGTGAAATATGAAGAAGTGTTTTGAGAAATCATTTTTATGCAAGAAAATTATGTTTATATGAATATTTTTTTATATTTTATATAAATAAAATATACAATTAAATTAAATTAAATTAAAGTATTCTGTTTAATTGCTAAGCCATGTGTTTTATCTCTCATAATTATACAAACAATTGCATTTTATTTTGTTAATACCGGTACATCTTCAAATATAGGGAATACCCAGTAATGCAAATCCTCCCAAGGAGAGGGGTCACATTATTTTGAGAATTCCACAAAGGAACATTATGTCTAAATTATGACTAAAATGATGCTTTTAGATCAAGTTCGAATAAATAAAACCTGTTGATAAAACACATAACTTAACAGGAAGTTTTTTAAGGTCATAGTTAGAACTAAGGAGAAGATTGAAGCCATCTATTTTCGTAAATATTTGGCTGAAGAATATAAAACCAACAATTATTTACATTTTTCAAATATACAAATCACGGATGAGAATTTCATACCGGATTGGTCGAGGCCTGGGTTACCAATGACACAGGTATTGTTAGCCAACAGGGTACTGGTGAAAATCGGGCTACTGTTGGCTGAAGGAGGAGAAGGAGAGGAGGAAGACGTCTACAGAGACAGCAGTAAAAGGAGAAGTGTAGGAGAGTGGAGGTTTGGGTGGGCACTTTAAATGTTGGTACTTTAATTTTTCATTTATTATTTTCAAATATTTACATTTTTCAAAAACGATCTTAGCCAATATATTTAAATAGTGCTGTTAATACATTTAATGTCGATAGCTTTTAGGCCTCCTTCTTTGTAGGGTTTGACCAAAATACCTTATCTAATGTAGTGTGCTTTTCCTTTCCTAATGTACCATAAAACAAAGAGATCCAACACATCTTTATTTTATAGATATTCTCATTTCTCTATAAGTTGTACAATTTGAATCTAGAATTATATTATTGATTGTAGCTGTAATATTTTGAATTTTCAATTTTATATATATTTAGAAGATTGGAGTTAAATTTCCAAATCCTTTTCTCTGATACGTATTAACAGGTACCAGAATAAGTTTAACCATACAATGGTCAGTTGGAGGTGCATCAGAAACTATGGAGCTCGACTCCAGACAAAATCCATATTCAGAGACACACCAGAAACCTATTCTGGATTTGACTGAACCATCTGGCTTAAACCAGGTGAAGTCCAGTGTTTTTAGCATTCCATAAATCTCTTAATTTAAACACAATACAGAATTTAAGTAATATGGGATTGCAATGATGTCTGGGATATTTTAAGGGATATCTATTAAGCCAATCATCATACTAAAATCAAAAAGGTTTTCAGTAGGAAACCTCATAAAATCAGATAAATCTTTTACAACTTTAGTAAACTTTAGGACTTTCTTTAGGTTATAACTATTACACCCATATATATTTCCTAAAATCCGAAACTTGGCATCTATTTCAGGAAAAATTTGGTATCAAAAATATAAAGTATGTTAATGGTATAAAGTATAGCAGCACCTGCGATTTGAGCCAAAAGAGAAAAAGTATTTCTGTTTTAATCAGAATTCTACATAAAAATTAACTGAATTAGTTTTTTGTAGAAGAAAACACTGGGCACTTTCATTTTTACAAAAAAGGTTTGTTCGTTTAACAAAATCATTTAAAGCCTTTACTTAAACATAAGATCATTCTGATTATGAGAAAGCCGGTGGTGAGCCGGTGGAGACTGTGGCAAGGAAAAACTCCCCGAGATGGCATAAGAAAGAAACCTTGAGAGGAACCAGACTCAAGAGGGAACCCATCCTCATCTGGGTGAAAAGAAGTCCTGAGTCAATGTAGCAGACTGTTGACATTAACTACAGTCCTATCCATCCTCAAAGCGACCGTTCTTGCTCCGGAATTTTATGGAACCAAGATGTTGATGAGAAACCGTCCTCCAGTCGAAGAGAACACTATCCAGAGGCAGGCCTGGACGAAGTGAGAAGATCCCCGGCTTTATAAAAGAAAGATCTGCCCCCTGCTGTAGTCTTCATTATTTGAGGAACCAACAGATAGCCTGCACCTTTTGATCTAAGTAGGCGTAGAGGATCATACTGGTACAGAAGTTCACTCAGATACTGTGGTGCGAGACCGTTAAGTGCTTTAAACGTCAGTAGTAGTATTTTATAATCAATGCAAGATTTGATTGGGAGCAGTGTAGATGATTAAAACAGGGGTGATGTGAATATTTTCTAGATCTAGTGAGGACTCTTGCTGCTGCATTCTGAAGCTTATTTATGCACTTACTTGAATTAAATAAAAAAATGAATATATTGTGTGTCTCCTGAATACAGATATTTAAAGTATGCTGAAAGAAGTAGAAAACAGTTAAGAACATATCTTAATATCTTAAAGATAGATATCATAAAAAAAAACATTTGTGCCACATTTGTGCCGATTTAATCGATTATTAAAATGAATAATCGATTAAATAGGCACAAATATTTTAAATATTTTATATTTTATTTAAACCAAGCAGGCATTTATTTTAAATTGTTAAAAGGAATAAACTGTTAATAATAAATGACATTAAAACAAAACGACAAGGAATTATTTGCTTTGAATTTCTTTCCCCTAACCATACAAAAACATGAAACATGAATTTTCTGTACTGTTACACCTAATATATATATATATATATGGTAAATATTTTGTTCAGTAACAGCTCTTTCCCCCTGTGTTCCTCTTCTCAGGGTTTAAACTGGTCCCCAGCTTCAATCGTTTTAGTTTGTCCAATCATTTTCCTGGAGATGATGTCACTCTTCCCTGCCACATCTCTCCAAGAAAGAGTGCTGTTGCCATGGAGATCAGGTGGTTTAAGGGGACAGACTGCATTTGTGTGTATCAGAATGGGCAGGTGAGAGAAGGGAAGGGCTACGAGGGCAGAGTGAGTGTCTTCACCCACAAGTTGGAGGAAGGAAACGTGTCTCTGATGCTGAGGAATGTTCAGCAGTTGGATGATGGAAGTTACAAGTGTAAAGTCACCGACGGAAAAGACAAGGTGGAAAGTGATCAAAATGCTCTACGCGTAAGAGGTAGTTTTTCCAGACAAGCAAATATTCAATAATGACAACTGTTTACTAATATGAACTGTTTAACCCAGCCATTAGTGTTGCACAAACCAGTGCACTCTTACTTAGGGTTGTGTTTTGAAGAGCATCCAGCATAAAAAATGTGCCAAATCAAATATACAAATCACGGATCAGAATTTCATACCGGATCGGTCGAGGCCTGGGTTACCAATGACACAGGTATCGTTAGCCAACAGGGTACTGGTGGAAATCAGGCTACTGTTGGCTGAAGGAGGAGAAGGAGAGGAGCAAGACGTCTACAGAGACAGCAGTGAAAGGAGAAGTGGAGGAGAGTGGAGGTTTGGGTTGGTACTTTAAATGTTGGTACCATGACTGGTAAAGGGAGAGAGGGAGCTGATATGATGGAGAGGAGAAAGGTAGATATGTTGTGTGTTCAGGAGAAGTGGAAAGGGAGTAAGGCCAGGAACATTGGAGGTGGATTTAAACTGTTTTATCATGGTGTGGATGGAAAGAGAAATGGTGTAGGGGGGATTCTGAAGGAAGAGTACAGTAAGAGTGTAGTGGAGGTGAAGAGAGTTTCTGATAGGGTGATGAACGTGAAGCTGGAAGTTGAAGGGGTGATGATAAATGTCATCAGTGCTTATGCTCCACTAGTCGGCTGTGAGATAGAGGAGAAGGAAAAATTCTGGAGTGAATTAGATGAAGTGGTAGAAGGTGAACCTAAGAATGAAAGATTGGTGATTGGGGCAGACTTTAATGGGCATGTAGGTGAAGAGAACAGAGGTGATGAGGAGGTGATGGGTAGGTATGGTCTTAAGGAGAGAAATGTGGAAGGGCAGATGGTGGTAGATTTTGATGAAAGGATGGAAATGGCAGTGGTGAACAATTATTTTTAGAAGAAGGAGGATCAGAGGGTGACGTATAAGAGTGGAGGAAGGTACACACAGGTGGACTATGTTCTATGTAGGAGATGTAGGAGGCGGGGGACAGTGTAGCTAAACAGCATCGGATGGTAGTCTGTAGGATGGTTTTGGAGGTGAAGAAGAGGAGGGGAGTGAGGACTGAAAGAAGAATTAGATGGTGGAACCTGAAGGAGGAAGACTGTAGTGTGAGATTCAGAATTAATGAGGGAGACAGCTAGAAAGGTACTTGGTGTGACATCTGGAAATAGAAAGGAAGACAAAGAGACCTGGTGGTGGAATGAGGAAGTGCCGAAGAGCAGAAGGAGAGAGAGGTTGGAGAAACAGAATTGGGATCAGCAGAGTGAGGAGAAAAGTCGGCAGGAGTACAAGGAGATGCGGCAGCAGGTGAAGAGGGATGTGGTAAAAGCCAAGGAAAAGGCATATGAGGAGCTGTAGGAGAAGTTGGACACTAAGGAAGGAGAAAAGGATTTATACCGACTTGGCCAGGCAGAGGAACCGAGCTGGAAAGGATGTGCTGCAAGTTAAAGCAGTAAAGGATAGAGATGGAAGTGTGTTGAATAGTGAGGAGAGTGTGTTGAGAAGATGGAGGGAGTATTTTGAGCAGCTGATGAACGAGGAAAATGAGAGAAAGAGAAGGTTGGATGATGTGGAGATGGTGAAGCAGGAAGTGGATAGAATTAGTAAGGATGAAGTGAGAGCAGCAATTAAGAGGATGAAGAGTGGAAAGTCAGAAGGACCAGATGACATACCGGTAGAAGCTTGGAGATGTTTAGGAGAGATGCAGTGATGTTTTTAACAAGATTGTGTAACAAGATTCTGGAAGGTGAGAGGATGCCTGAGGAATGAAGAAGGGTTTGCTGGTACTGATCTTTAAGAATAAGGGAGATGTGCAGACCTGCAGTAACTACAGGGGAATTAAGTTGATCAGTCACACCATGAAGTTATGGGAAAGAGTAGTGGAAGCCAGGCTGAGAGAAGAGGTGACCATCTGTGAGCAACAGTATGGTTTCATGCCAAAAAAGAGCACCACATTTGCTTTGAGAATGTTGATGGAGAAGTATAGAGAAGGTCAGTAGGAGTTGCATTGTGTGTTTGTGGATTTAGAGAAAGCATACGACAGAGTGCCAAGAGAGGAGTTGTGGTATTGTATGAGGAAGTCAGGTGTGTCAGAGAAGTATGTGAAGAAAAGAGTGTAGGCAGGGTGGAGTGGGTGGAGAAGAGTGATAGCAGGAAGGATTTGTGATAGAAGGGTATCTGCGAGAGTGAAAGGGAAAGTTTGTGAAGGAAGACATGTAGGTAGTTGGTTTGAAAGAGGCAGATGTAGAGGACAGAGTAGTATGGAGACGGATGATCTGCTGTGGCGACCCCTAATGGGAGCAGCCAAAAGAAGAAGAGGAAGAAGAAGAAGACCAATAAGAACTGTTTATTGTCTCTAAATGAATCATCAGAACAACAATAGCGTTTTCGTGAATCGACTCAACATTAATGATAAATTCAAACCTTTTTGTTACAAATTTCAAATGACATGAAATATGGCCAGTATGCAGGACTCAATCAATCAACTCAGGCAAGAGAATGACATGACTGATTAGCCTAATGGTGGGGCTATAGTGCAGCACAACATCATATCGAATATCGTATGCAAATATTCAAAAAACATGAGGCCTCTGCGATTCCCCGTCACCTTATTTGTTGCTATCAGCGATTTTTTTTTTTTTTTTTCGTTGCATGTTCTTTAATTTTGGTCTTTTTCCGTAATGTCAGTGGTTTTTGTTGTTTCCCCATGTGAGGAAATGACTACAGATGTCTCTGGTTCAGTGATCCACTGTCGGACACACACACACACACACACACACACACACACACACACTTACATTTATGGCATTTAGCAGATGCCCTAATCCAGAACTACATACAAAAGCGCTTTGAGTTTCTATCAATGAGTAAATCAACTCAGTCAATCAAAACTTAGCTCTTACCCTGAGAGAAGATGGTACCAGTTGAGCATTGCAAGATGATCTCAGGCAGCATGGTGCAGTGCAGGGAGTTATGAGATCTTTGAGGTCTTCAAGGTGCTGGTATATTTTTGGATTTGTAGGCAAGCATCAGTGTTTTGAATCTGTTAAATGCAGCTACCGGAAGCCAATGGAGGGAGTGCAGAAGTGGGTTGGTGTTGGAGAACTTGTGCAGGTTGAACATAAGTCAGGCAGCTGGGTTTTGGATTATTTCTTCTTCTTCTTCTTTCGGCTGCTCCCATTAGGGGTCGCCACAGCGGATCATCTGTCTCCATACCACCCTGTCCTCTACATCTGCCTCTTTTACACCAACTACCTGCATGTCTTCCCTCACCACATCCATGAACCTCCTTCTTGGCCTTCCTCTTTTCCTCCTACCTGGTGGCTCCATCCTCAGCATTCTTCTACCAATATAATTCATGTCCCTCCTCTGCACATGTCCAAACCATCTCAATCTCGCCTCCCTCACCTTGTCACCAAAACATCCTACATGCGCTGTCCCTCTAATAAACTCATTTCTAATCTTATCCATCCTCGTCACTCCCAACGAAAACCTTAACATCTTCCGCTCTGCTACCTCCAGCTCCACCTCCTGTCTTTTACTCAATGCCACTGTCTCTAATCCATACAACATCGCAGGTCCCACCACAGTCCTATAAACTTTCCCTTTCATTTTGCAGATACCCTACTATCACAAATCACTCCTGTCACTCTTCTCCACCCACTCCACCCTGCCTGCACTCTTTTCTTCACTTCTCTAACACACTCTCCATTACTTTGCACTGTTGACCCCAGGTACCTGAATTCCTCCACTTTCTCCAGCTCTTCTCCCTGCAACTGCACCACTCCACTGCCCTCCCTCTCATTCACACACATGTATTCTGTCTTACTCCTACTGAGTTTCATTCCCCTTCTCTCCAGCGCATATCTCCACCTCTCCAGGCTCTTCTCAACCTGCTCCCTACTCTCACAACAAATCACAATATCATCCATAAACATCATAGTCCAGGAGACTCCTGTCTGACCTCGTCCGTCAACCTGTCCATCACCACTGCAAACAGGAAAGGGCTCAGGGCCGATCCTTGATGCAGTCCAACCTTCACCCTAAACCAGTCTGTCGTACCTACTGCACACTTCACTGCTGTCACACTGTTCTCATACATGTCCTGCACCACCCTCACATACTTCTCTGACACACCTGACTTCCTCATACAATACCACAACTCCTCTCTTGGCACCCTGTCGTAGGCCTTCTCTAAATCCACAAATACACAATGCAATTCCTTCTGTCCTTCTCTATACTTCTCCATCAACATTCTCAAAGCAAATAAGGCATCTGTGGTGCTCTTCCTCGGCATGAAACCATACTGTTGCTCACAGATGGTCACCTCTTCTCTCAGCCTGGCTTCCACTACTCTTTCCCATAACTTCATGGTGTGACTGATCAACTTAATTCCCCTGTAGTTACTGCAGGTCTGCACATCTCCTTTATTCTTAAAGATCGGTACCAGCACACTTCTTCTCCATTCCTCAGGCATCTTCTCACCTTCCAAAATCCTGTTAAACAATCTGGTCAAAACCCACTGCCATCTCTCCTAAACATCTCCACGCTTCTACCGGTATGTCATCTGGTCCAACCGACTTTCCACTCTTCATCCTCTTAATCGCTGCTCTCACTTCCTCCTTACTAATCCTATCTACATCCTGCTTCACCATCTCCACATCATCCAACCTTCTCTCTCTGATTTTCCTCATTCATCAGCTGCTCAAAATACTCCCTCCACCTTCTCAACACACTCTCCTCACTAGTCAACACATTTCCTCTCCATCCTTTACTGCTCTAACTTGCAGTACATCCTTTCCAGCTCGGTCCCTCTGCCTGGCCAATCGGTATAAATCCTTTTCTCCTTCCTTAGTGTCCAACCTCTCACAGCTCCTCATATGCCTTTTCCTTGGCTTTCGCCACATCCTCTTAACCTGCTGCCGCATCTCCTTGTACTCCTGCCTACTTTTCTCATCACTCTGTCTATCCCACTTCTGTTTTGCCAACCTCTTTCTCCTTATGCTCTCCTGCACTTCCTCATTCCACCACCACGTCTCCTTGTCTTCCTTTCTATTTCCAGATGTCACACCAAGTACTTTTCTAGCTGCCTCCTCATCACTCCTGCAGTAGTTGCCCAATCATCCAACACCTCCTTAACACCACTGAGCCTCTCTGACCTCTTCCCTGAACCTCACACTACACTCTTCCTCCTTCAGTTTCCACCATCTTATTCTTCTTTCAGTCCTCACTCTCCTCCTCTTCTTCTTCGCCTCCAAAACCATCCTACAGACCACCATCCGATGCTGTCTAGCTACACTGTCCCCTGCCAACACCTTACAGTCTCCAATCTCCTTCAGGTTGCATCTCCTGCATAGCACATAGTCCACCTGTGTGCACCTTCCTCCACTCTTATACATCACCCTATGATCCTCCTTCTTCTTAAAATAAGTGTTCACCACTGCCATTTCCATCCTTTTAGCAAAATCTACCACCATCTGCCCTTCCACATTCCTCTCCTTAAAACCATACCTACCCATCACCTCCTCATCACCTCTGTTCCCTTCACCTACATGCCCATTAAAGTCCGCCCCAATCACCAACCATTCTTTCCTAGGTACACCATCTACCACTTCATCTAATTTACTCCAGAATCTTTCCTTCTCCTCCATCTCACAGCCAACTTGTGGAGCATAGGCACTGATGACATTTATCATCATCCCTTCAACTTCCACCTTCACGATCATCACCCTATCAGAAACTCTCTTCACCTCCACTACACTCTTACTGTACTCTTCCTTCAGAATCACCCCTACACTATTTCTCTTTCCATCCACACCATGATAAAACAGTTTAAATCCACCTCCAATGTTCCTGGCCTTACTCCCTTTCCACTTGGTCTCTGAACACACAGCATAACTACCTTTCTCCTCTCCATCATATCAGCTACCTCTCTCCCTTTCCCCGTCATAGTACCGACATTTAAAGTACCAACCCGAACCTCCACTCTCCTACACTGCTCCTTTCCCTGCCGTCTCTGTAGACGTCTTCCTCCTTTCCTTCTCCTCCTTCGGCCAACAGTAGCCCAATTTCCACCAGTACCCTGTCGGCTAACGATACCTGTGGCGGTCGTTGTTAACCCGGGCCTCGACCGATCCGGTATGAAATTCTCCTTTGTGATCCGCATATTTGATTTGGCACATGTTTTACGCTGGATGCCCTTCCTAACGCAACCCTCCCTATTTACCCGGGCTTGAGACCGGCACTAAGAATGCACTGGCTTGTGCCTCCCTAATGGCTGGGTTGGGTTTTGGATTATTTACAGTGCACAAATAATGTTCAGAGGAAGACCTGCCAGCAGAACATTGCAGAAGTCCAGTCTCAAAATCACAAGAGACTAAACTAACACCTGGGTAACCTGTGTGGACAGAAGTGGTAGAATCCTTCTGATGTTTTAGAGAAGAAACTGAAAAGAGCGAGTCACATTAGCAGTGAGGAGAAGGACAGTTGATTGTCCATTGTTACCCCAAGCAGTTGTGAGCAGTGGCTAAAGGGGAGAGCATAGAGTGGTGAAGAGTTATTTTGAGATCCTGACATGGAGATGAATTGCCTGGGATGACAAACAGTTAAGTTTTTTCTGGCGTTGAGTTTCAGTTGATTGCCACTCATAATGATATGCCTGCCAGGCATGTGAGAAGAAGAAAATAAGTTGAGGGTCATCAGCATCGCAGTGGTAAGAAAACCCCAAGTGAGGATATGACTTCACCATGAGAGTTAGTATAAAGGGAGAAAAGGAGAGGACCAAGTACTGAGCCTTGTGGAACACCAGCGGAGAGACTGTGTGGGGCCGTGTAACGTAGGCATAGTCGGGGTGGAAGTGAAGGTCTGGCAGATTTCCTCAATCTTCTTATAAAAGAAGGAGGCAAAGTATTTGCCTGTCAGGGAGGATGAAGCAGGTGGAGCAGGGGGGTTAAGTGGTGAAGAGAAGATGTGGAGCTTGCGAAGATCTTGTGCAGCTTTTTCTTGTAGATGGCAGTCTTAGCAGAAGTCTTGTTCGTAGAAAATTTGGTCAGGAGTGCACAGTAAGAGGCAAATATAACATGACATATGGACAAAAAAATCCTCTTTATGCTGATATTAAACTAATTAGCAATTTAGGATATTGAAATTTCTACTATTTTTCAAAACAACTAAAAATTATCTACTTGTAACACTGTAAGTTATGACTCCTTGCATGCATTCGTATAAAATTTGCCTAGCTTTGGGCATGGCCATCAGTATGAGTGGAAATGCAATTGCATTAAATTCAATTTCATGAAGTTCTGCATTTATATTTTATAAATATTTTTATAATATATAAATATACATTTTATTAGTAAGATTAGAGAATTTCATTGTAATTATTTACTAAATCACTAAAACATTTCTCTGTTTCTCTTCATTTTAGAATTTAAACTGATCACTGAATCGTACAATTACTACGCACGCCCTGGTGATGAAATCACTCTGCCCTGTTACTTTTCTGCTGAAGTCAGTGCTGTTGCCATGAAGATCAGGTGGTTTAAGGGGACAAACTGTATTTGTGTGTATAACAATGGCCAACTGAATGAGGGGAAGGGTTATGAGGACAGAGTGAGTCTCTTTACCCAAGAGTTGGAAGAAGGAAATGTGTCTCTGATGCTGAGAAACCTTCAGGAGTCGGATGATGGAGAGTACAAGTGTGAAGTGACTCACCAAGAACGCAAGCTGGAAAACAGTGGAGTTTATCTACATGTCACTGGTAATAATTTATGAACAAATATTGATGTGATGATGCATATGCTGTGTATACTGATACAGTCAAAACTATGTGCACCCCTAAACATCAGACACAAATGTGGTTCTTCCACAAAGTTAGCAGCAATTTGCAAGATGTAGCATTACAATTTTAAGTACAGGTAAGAGGCCCAATACTGTTCCATCTTAACAGTACTCCTGTGTGCAAGGTTAGCTCCATGAAGATATTCTGTATAACATTTGGAGAGGAAGAATTCATTTCATGAATTGGAACTTGAGTCTCCTAAAAATACCAACATCAGTCTCTGATTCTACTAATAGTCTTGTAGCAAAATTTACACAAATCCAAACAACCACATCCCAAATCTAAGATGAAAAACATTATCAAAACAGTGGAGCTTATTATACCAATGAAAAGGGAATTAAAAGAGATTATAACAGATGAAGATGCAAATTTTTAAGCATATTTCTTACATTAAATTTCAAATAAACTTTCAGATACCTTTTGGGGTAAAGCAGTAGCTTGAATGTTAAATAATTAAATTGCTAGTCCTGTTTAAACCCTACATGAAAATCTCTGGAAAATCTTTATTTTTCAAGAATGAACCAGTGCCCTCTACATCATAGCATGTCACTCACCTTGCAATGAACTTATGAGCTTTAAGTTGATCACCAATACGTATGCAAAAGGTGAATAATTGTATTTTGCATATGAATATGCAATGTCCTTTTTTGCAAACTGTTCAGGATGTTTGCTATATCTATAAATTGTTGCATCAAATGACTCAGTTTCACCTGACAATGCCCCATTAGTGACACTATGGAGTTGCTTTTTTTCTATTCAGCAGTAGATTATACAGAATTTCATTGTAAATTTTTACGGAATCACTAAAACATTTCTCTGTTTCTTCTTTATTTCAGAATTGAAACTGATCACTGAAACGCACAGCACTACTAAATCATCTGTTGCCCAACCATGCATTGTCTACTCACCTGCTGGTGATGAAGTCATTCTGCCCTGTAAACTTTCTGCTAACGTCAGTGCTGTTGCCATGGAGATTAGATGGTTTAAGGGGGCAAACTGCATTTTTGTGTATCAGAATGGCAAGGTGAGAGTGTGTAAGGGCTATGAGGACAGAATGAGGCTCTTCACCCAAGAGCTGGAGGACGGAAATGTGTCTGTGGGACTGAAGAATTTTCAGGAGTCGGATGTTGGAGAGTACAAGTGTGTGGTAACTCGCATTCATGAGGTTACTCACAGAGATCACAAGATGGAGAGCAGTGGAGTTTACCTATATATGTCTGGTAATAACCACTGCATTACTATAAATATGATGATGTATGTTCTATATAGTCAATATATTACTGTGGATATACAATACAGTCAAAAGTATGGGCACCACTGATCATAACACCCGTATGTGGTTCATTGCCTAATGTTTGCCACAAAGTTAGAAGCAGAGAAGTATACAATTTCTATTCACTGGAAGTAAGTGAACCAAACATGCACCTGTTTCAAGACTCCTTGAAATTCATCTAGATTTCTGAAGAGCCGAGTCACTTTCTTCTATGTTTTTAGATTATATTATTATTTTTAGATTATTAGTGTTTGTACACTTTGACCTAATGAACCAGTGTCACCTGTATTTATTGTGAGAGACTTTAAAACATCTCTCGATGTCATCTAAGGCTCACTAACAAATGTAAATAATTAATAGTCTGTAGTAACTATAGTAACTGTAGTTGAGTACACTGCTGCCTGTTGGTGTTTTTTTAATATATATATATATATATTTCTTCTTCAACAGAATTCAGTCTGGTCCACATGCCTGAAGATGTTGGAATATTCTCCCGATACTCTGTAATACGTGTAGACTTTGGTCATGATGTCACTCTACCCTGTTACTTGAATCCAAAACAGAGTGCTTTTGCCATGGAGATCCGTTGGTTTATTGATGCTTGCTATGGCAGTAAGAGGAAGATTATCTGTATTTGCCAGTACCAGAATGGGGAGGTGAAAGAGGCGGAGGGCTACGAGGGAAGAGTGAGCCTTTTCATTGACAAGCTGGAGGAAGGAAACGTGTCTCTGATGCTGAAGAATTATCAGGAGCCCTTTCTATCAGGACAGTACATATGTGAAGTTACGTGTGGGAATGAGAAGGAGCGGTTTATACATCACCTCATACTTCGATGTAATGTGTACACATTTTTACTCTCTGTTGACACTGAATTCACTACAATTTATATACAAATTTCATTTAGAGTCAGATTTTATACAGTGTGTGTAAGATTACAACAAACCAAATATATGATTATAACCTTAAAACACAATCTTTACTTAATTTTAGCTTTAAATATAAAATTATATTTTACATTAATAGTTCCATGTACAGTAATTCACACAAGTTTAGATCTACTGATTTAGTGGAATGAAGAGAAGTATATTTCTGTTTTTTTAGTTATACGTAATGTAACTGTTTCTAATCTTATTTCTTCTTTTAACAGTGCGAGGTGGTGGTAAGTATTATGATTTTCTACATTTCTTTTCCAAATTATGCACATTTTCTTGCATGAATCAGACACAATTCTTCAAATTGTATGTATAATTGTAGGAAGTCCTTATATTAGAGAATCAAGCGATGAGGAAGGCGAGCCTGGTAAGTCTTTCATATTTCATCAGTCTAATCACTTTTTTAATATAAAAATATAATCTTTTTTTTTTTTTGAAAACAAAACACTTTTTATTCACAGAAACAAGAACAAGAAAATTAAGTGATCCACGTGACCTTCGACCCAGTACGTCAGTTACACCCTTTCACCACTAGAATCAATAACGTGTGCTCAGGGACTTTATCAGTGATCAGTGGTTCAAAAACTCTACAGTGGTGCATGAAAGTTCGTGAACTCTTTAGAATTGTCTCTATAATTCTGACCCAAAGCATCAGACAAAATGAACTCAATCAAACTAATGACACAAAAATTTGATAGTTTTATTTATCAAAGTATTTATTGAGAAATGTATTCAATATCACTTTTTCTAAAATTGCTTGTAGGATTTTTAACCCATTCCTCCTTACAGAACAGCCTCCTGACATCCATTTCAAAACATTAACTTTGTTACTATTTTAACTATTTTGATTGGTAGAACAACTTGTGTGATTGGGGTTGTCTGGCTGCATGCTGTCTTTTCACATTCACTAATCAAGTGTTTTTTCCTTCATTTTCCTTTTTAATAAAGTAAAACCCGGAAGACGATGGAGTAATCCACTTGACCTTCCAAACAGTAAGTAATCCGTACACTATACTCTTAGGCTGACATTCAACTCTAACTCTAATGTACTAGCACTGATATAGTTAGCATATCAATCTTTTCTCAAATATTGGCATCTCAGAACGGTTTAATAGAAAAATTTAATTGTCCTTAATTTGTATTAACTCTAATCTCAATCAAATCAAATTTTATTCATCACATACACATACATACAGGGTAGGACATGCAGTGAAATGCTTTATACGACGGTCCGGCAAGAGGGGAATAGGGTGGGGGGAAAGAAAAAAACAGATAAATAAAGTATAAAAACTATATAAAGTAGAATATAATGTATAAGGATATATAAAAATAGGTATGTAAACAAAGAGAGAAAAATGTATATACAGAGAAAATCCTTATGGCAGTAGACGGTTAAACAGTAAACAGTGTGTACCAAAGTGTAAACAATAGACAATTTTAGTGATGGGTTGTCCATAAAGTGTCCGTGTGCAGTATGGTGCGGTGTAAGGGTCCGTAGTGTCCGTGTGCGGTATAGAGTGTCCATAAAGTGTCCGTGTGCAGAATGGTGTGGTATAAAATAAATAATATAAAGTGCACTTTGCTGTGCAAGTCCAGAGTTTAAAGTGACGTGGGCGAGAGGTGAGGTATGTACAGAGAAGAGGTGTGATGATGGAGAGAGTGGAGAGAGTGGACCAGCTTTTAGATCCCGGGTGTTTCCTGGTTTAAACCCTGAATGGCCTGCGGGAAGAAGCTCCTCCTCATTCTCTCTGTGTTCGCTTTCAAGGAGCGGAAGCGTTTCCCTGAATGCAACAAAGAGAAGAGTCCATTGTTGGGATGGCTGAGGTCCTTCACAATCTTTCTGGCTCTGGTCCTGCACCGCGTGCTGTAGATATCCTGCAGGTCAGGGAGCTCGGTGTGGATGGTATGTTCAGCTAAACGCACCACCCTCTGGAGGGCTCGTCTGTCCTGCATAGTGCTGTTCCCGAACCAGGAAGTGATGCTACCCGTCAGAACAATCTCAATGGTGCAGGTGTAGAAAGTCTTTAGCACCTGAGAGGGTAGTTTAAAGTCCCTTAAGCGTCTCAGATGGTACAGACGCTGCCGGGCCTTCTTCACCAGGGTGTTAGTGTGACAGGACCAAGACAGGTCCTGTGTGATGTGAACACCCAAGTACCGGAAACTGTCCACTCTTTCCACTGGAGTCCCGCAGATGTTTAGCGGTTGGTATGACCGCTCCCGCTTTGTGCTGAAGTCCACGATCAACTCCTTAGTTTTGCTGACGTTCAGGAGAAGGTTGTTCTCCTGGCACCATCTCTCCAGGTTTTTAACCTCCTGTAGGTAGGCCGTCTCGTCGTTGTTGTTGATCAGGCCCACCACAACAGTGTCGTCAGCAAACTTGATGATGGTGGTGGAGTTGGATGTGGCCACACAGTCATATGTGTACAGTGAGTACAGCAGGGGGCTCAGAACACAACCCTGGGGAGCTCCAGTGCTGAGGGTGAGGGTGGATGAGGTGTGTTTTCCCACCCGTACGGCTTGTGGTCTGTCTAATCTACACAGCCTACAGATAATATGTTATGAGATTTGTTTAGTTTAGTTTATGTGCAGTGTGAAACCAAACCAAAATCAGCAACAGACAAATCAAAAGTATCAACTTTGCTACGATTCAGAAAATGTTGTATAAAACTGAATGGTCCTGTCAGTTTCACAAACATCTCCTCTGTGTATGTGTGTGTGTTTATACAGTGTGAAGACTGAACTCAAGAGAGAAAGAAACAGCAGGACACTGAAAAGAAGACGAATACAGCAAAGGATATGAGAGAGCATTTACAAGGCAAAGTGATTCCACTTATGAACATTTTGCTCAGAATGAAATAATAAAACTGTTCTCACCAGTCCTAGCTTTTATCCATGGCTATCTAGCATAGCTCCTTAGTTTTAAGGAAAAGGAGGTGTCACATCATTTACTGGTAAACAGCCTGAAAATACACCCACTTTTATTTTTACTTGGATAGATATATTAGGGCTGTCAATTGATTAAAATATTTAATCGTGATTAATCGCTTGATTGTCATGTTATCTCGTTATTAATCGAATCTCAATCGCTCATTTTTATTTGTTCTCAATCTGTTTTTAAATGAATTCTTTTCAAGTTTTTAATACTCTAATCAAGATGGGCAGATATGGATGCTTTATGCAAATGTATGTTTATTATTTGTGAAACCAGACTCAACATAGAGCATGTAGACAAAATATACTTGTAAATGTTTGTAAGTAAATGTGGTGTTTTAAATGACGTCAATCTTGAGGACACCAAATGAAGGTTTTGCTATGTTTCCACACAGACAGTTTTAATGGTGTTGGTTTTGGATGTTGGTGCTTGATTTGAGACTTGCCGCATCAGTAAAACAATTGTGTACTGAATAAAAATACATTTTTGGTGTAGTTTAAAATTTGTTTTAATATCTAAATATATGTGTATATCTGTCAGGGATTCCCCTGCCACGCCCCCCTCGACCGCTGTCAGAGATGCACCCTGCCACGCCCCTCTCAGTAGCTGTCAGAGATGCACCCTGCCACGCACTGACAGTTCCTCGTTATTCATTGCCTGCCAGGATCACCGACAGCTGTGGCTCGTTAAGGACTAGACTATATAAACTCACGTTCTCGAGTCACAGGCTGTCGGTTCTTAAAGTGTCATGCTGGTCACTCCGCGACTGACTGCCTTCCCGCTGGTTCTGTTCCCAGGACTCTGTTTCCGCGTTGGATTACTCCTTGCCGTGGAGTTGCTTTCAGTTCAGGTTTTGTTTTCCGTTGGACATTCACTTTCGTTTTGGATTACTCGTCTCGAGCGGATATCTTAGTTTTGCTTTCCTTCGCGGCATGTGAGTGTTTCATTTGTTGAACTGTGTTTTTGAATAAAGACAATGATCGAGTTATTTCCGCTTCCGCGTCATCAGCCTGACAATATCTGAATAAATGTGTGTTGTGTTGAAGTTTTTAATTTCGCCTTATATTTATTCATTTATAGTTTTAATAAAAATGGTCAAATTCAGAAGTGTGTGCTGTTTATATATATATATATATATATATATATATATATATACACACACACACACACACGTTTTTTTTTCAGCTTTTGGCACAAAAAAGAATGCAGAACCTAGTTAGAATTTGATTTTTCTAACTATTTTTTTCGTCATGATCTTATTAAATGGCAGACCAAGTTTTTAGTCTCTACTGTTTATTATTATTATTATTATTATTAATATTATTATTATGCTTATCGAGGGAGTGTATGAATGAAAGATGGAAGGAATGAAGACATTTGTTAAAGTATGCTGAAATAAGTGGAACAGTTAAGTAAAACAAAGACACACACACACACACACACACACACACACACACACACACACATGTATTACCAAATGCAGTCAAACAAATATAAAATATTTAATTAGAGACACAAAACAGGACAAACCCTGACCTCTCCAGCTGACTTCGAAGCAGCATTCAAATGATAACACAAGCCAGTCTCTATACCTTACACACACACACACACACACACACACACCACCCCGAAAGCCAGATAACCCCCTTGGCCTCTCTGGTTGACTTCACTCTCGAAACTGTGCGACAGACACACACACACACACCACAAGAAAGCATTATTTTATTATTTAAATAATAAATAAAATGTTCCACATTACATGACACAAACATACATATTGTATGTATCTTCTCCTGTAAATAAACTTAGTGTTTAACTTTACCACCAAAATAGTTAAACTCTAAAGGTTTATTAAATGTACAGTTGTGTTCAAAATTATTCAACCCCCACTGAAATTGATTGTTTTGGTCGGTTTGACATTGATTATGATCATTCAGTCATCCTGCTTACAATTAAATCAAAGAGGCACGTGTAGGTCAGACAAATATAACATAACATTTATAATGAAATAACCACAAATGTCTTTTCTGAGCTCACATCATTATCAGTTTTATTCAACCCCCAAGTGACATTCAATCTTAGTACTTAGTACAACATCCTTTTACAGTTATAACAGCTTTTAAACGTGAAGCATAGCTTGACACAAGTGTCTTGCAGCGATCTACGGGTATCTTCGCCCATTCATCATGGGCAAAAGCCTCCAGTTCAGTCACATTCTTAGGCTTGCGCACTGCAACTGCTTTCTTTAAGTCCCACCAGAGGTTCTCAATCGGATTTAAGTCTGGTGACTGCGATGGCCACTTCAAAATGTTCCAGCCTTTAATCTGCAACCATGCTCTAGTGGACTTGGAGGTATGCTTGGGATCATTGTCCTGTTGAAAGGTCCAACGTCTTCCAAGCCTCAGGTTTGTGACGGACTGCATCACATTGTCATCCAATATCTCCTGGTACTGAAGAGAATTCATGGTACCTTGCACATGCTGAAGCTTCCCAGTACCTGCAGAAGCAAAACAGCCCCAAAGCATGATTGACCCCCCGCCATGCTTCACAGTAGGCAAGGTGTTCTTTTCTTCATAGGCCTTGTTCTTCCTCCTCCAAACATAGCGTTGATCCATGGGCCCAAACAGTTCTAATTTTGTTTCATCAGTCCACAGAACACTATCCCAAAACTTCTGTGGTTTGTCCACATGACTTTTGGCATACTGCAGTCGACTCTTCTTATTCTTTGGGGACAGCAAGGGGGTGCGCCTGGGAGTTCTGGCATGGAGGCCTTCATTACGCAGGGTGCGCCTATTGTCTGAGCAGAAACTTCAGTACCCACATCTGACAAATCTTTTCTCAGTTCCTCAGCAGTCACACGGGACTTTTCTCCACTCTCGCTTCAGGTAGCGCACAGCAGTCGAAGTCAGCATCTTCTTTCTGCCACGACCAGGTAGCGTTTCAACAGTGCCCTTTGCCTTGAATTTGCGAATGATGCTTCCTATGGTGTCTCTTGGTATGTTTAACATCTTTGCAATCTTCTTATAGCCATTGCCCTTCCTGTGAAGAGTAATCACCTGTTCTCTTGTCTTCCTGGACCATTCTCTTGACCTCACCATGTTTGTAACCACACCAGTAAATGTCTAGAAGGAGCTGAGTATCACAGTCATTTTAAAGCTGCCTAATTGGTGCTTATTAGGCTTTATTGCTGCTCCCTGATATCCACAGGTGTTTTCAATACCTGATTGAAAACACTTCATTGAACCTCTGTTCTTCAGAGTGGTAGTCTTTAAGGGGTTGAATAATTATGTCAATGAAGAATTCACAAAAGAAACATTTACTACTGTATTACAAAACTAATTGATGTCATTTTAGTTGCATATGGTTCTTTAAGAAGTCCTTGTAGGATTTCATTCTGAATACAATTACAAATGTACACTAAATTCCCTAAAACCATTTACAGCATTGGGGGTTGAATAATTTTGAACACAACTGTACCTCTGTTTTAATGCTGTCTCTTCTTGTAAGGCCTGACGTCAAAGTTGATATAAAATTATCTGCTCTTTGCTTTCCTAACAAGGGTGCATTTTATATACCAGAATATAACATTGTATTAACATTAGTTATACCTTAAATACTGGTATGTTAATGGTATGTTAATGTTCATGGTATGTTAATGTACATAATGTATGTAAAACAGAGGTTTTAATGCTGTCTTTTCTTTTCATGTTTAATAACAAAATTATCTGTTCCTAATTTTGCAAACAATGGTGCATTTTACTTGATTATGAAATGTACTATACTGTCTTAATACATTTTGGATTAAACTTTTTCTCCAAAGCAAGTACTGTATATCCTGGAAACCATGCCCACAAACGCATGAACAAAAAGTTTCTCCCTACAAAATTTCAGGCAATAGCATTGGCCATTCCCCCAAAGATGGGTGAGGTTCGGGACCTTTAAAAAAACTTAAACCCAACTAATCAATAGCTTAGTTCGCTCGCTCGCTCGGCTTGATTTTAAAGGCCCAGGGGCCCGAAGGCCCAGAGGGTCAGAGGTTCGGAACAGCTTAGAAATGACTCTCTCTCCCTTTGAGATCTCCGGCAAGCTTTACTTTTAAGAACAACAACTGCTCTGATCTTCAGGAGAACCTGGAAGAACACCTGAATCTCTCCTACCGCCTCTGGACTCTTGTGCAACAAGCCAATGCAAGTAACTGTTTTCCCAACCAGTCTAAATGCTGGTTTAAGCTTGAGCCCCTTAATTTTAAGGTGAATTTGAATTCCTTGATGATTCGCTTTTAGGTTGTGGTTAATTTTGAAGAATAAGCTTGTCATTCCTTTCCTTTCTTTCTTTCTTTCTTTCTTTTCTTCTTTTCCCTTCTCTTCCTCTTTTTTCCTATTTTTAACATTTTGTTCATTTTCATTTTTATCTTCCTTATTTCTTTTTGTATGTCCGTGTAGTTAGTTCTATGTTGTGTTTGTCTCATTTATGAAACGCCGTATTTTTCATAAGTGCTTGTCTCTGAGTGCCGCTCACATTTCGAGATTCCTGCAATATTTAATCTGAACTACATGCTCTACAGTGCAGACAGCCCTGGTGGTTGATATATGAGGTCCACCGAAGTGTTGTCTGAGTGGATCAACACATGATGGCCTCTGAGGTCCGGGAGGAAGTGCTTCAGTGCCAGAAGCATGGCCAGCATCTCTAAGCAATTGATGTACCATAGCAGATGGGGCTTGGTGGGTAGTGTCGGGGGGTTAAGGGAACATGCCACACCCTAGGAAAGATAGTGTGCAAGCGTCTCTTCAGCCGGTTACATGACACCATAGCCATAATCCCTAAGGTCTTCTGGCTGACGGGGCGGGTCGATGCTCACCAGCCCGCCAAGCTATATTCAATTTCTGGACAGCACGTATCACCACTTCCAGGAGCTACTTGCTATCGGGTTTGCAAGAACCTGCCCCCTCTTCCTCCTCAGAGGAAGAGAGGTGGAGCTGCGTGCTCTCTTGACGTGGGAAGAAACCGCCGAAAGGTGTGCTACCAAACCTGAACAAGAGCTGGACCAAGCAGAGGAGGAAGAAAAAAGGGACAAGCCCATCTCCAAACATTCTGCAAAGTCCCCGATCAAACCCCAGAAACCGAAGCACCGCTCTGCCTCAGCGAGACCGGGACTGGAACTGCAAGGAGTGGGGGCACCCTTCTCAAAGAGTTCCTGCCGGGAGCGGAGCAGCTGCATAAACGTTGCGAGCACAGTGCTGGAAACAGGCTCCCTCGAGAGCCGATATAGCATGCTCCGCTCATGTACAAATTTTTTGACAAACAGACAAAACATTTAATTTTACACAGAGCGAAATAGAAAAATTCTATTTGTCATGAACAAATAGAAGCTGCAGCCGGCTTCTCTCCGTGTGCGTTTTATACTTCCTGGTCGTGACGTCACAACGCCGGTGACAGCCTGCCTTAAATTTTAACTGATTAGACTCATTATTCAGAGCATGGACAATGCAGTCGCGTTCCCAAAGCGTTCCGACACAGCTCGAGTTCCTAAAAGGGAACCTTTTAGGATTGAACAAGACAATGCTAACTGCATACTGCATCTATTACAATAGCATGACTTTGTAGTAGAAGAGTCCAGGTGCTGAACTGGCTTGCTAGCAGTCCAGACCTTTCAAAGGACACCCAGAACTGTTGATCCTGTATCAGATGCATATCGGACAACATTCTTCTCCTAACATTTCAGCAATTGGTCTCCTTAGTTTCCAGATGTATATGGACATATACAACCCCTGGCAAAAAGTATGGAATCACCCTTCTCAGAAGATGTTCATTCAAATGTTTAATTGTGTAGAGAAAAAACCAAGCACATATATGCCACAAAACAATTTTCACTCAACAAAACAATATTCTGGCTGTATAAAACACTTACAAAAACAACAAAGAAAGATAACTATAGTCAATTACAAGTGTTTTTACAGATCAAACAGAGGAAAAAAATATGGAATCACACAAATCTGAGGAAAATTATATGGAATCACCATGCACTTTGCATTTCTAAAACAAACACCTGTATCTGATTACAACTGCTAATTAGTCTGCAGTTAAAAGAGTGCTTGCACACATTAGTGATGTGTTGAACCAAGATGATTGACATAACTCATGGCTCCAACACGAGAGATGTCAGTTGAAACAAAGGAGAGGATTATCAAACTTCTCAAAGAAGGTAAATCTTCACGGAATGTTGCAAAAATGTTGGTTGTTCCCAGTCAGCTGTGTCTAAAATCTGGACCAAGTACAAATCAAATGGAAAGGTTGTAAAAGGGAAGCGTACTGGTAGACCAAGAAAGACATCAAAGCGCCAAGACAGAAAACTTAAAGCAATATGCCTTGAAAACAGAAAATGCACAACAAAACAAATGAGGAACAAATGGGCAGAAAGTGGAGTTCATGTCTGTGACCGGACTGTAAGAAATCGCCTAAAAGAAATGGGATTTACATACAGAAAAGCCAAACGAAAACCATCATTAACATCTAAACAGAAAAAAACAAGGTTCCAGTGGGCTAAAGAAAGACAATCTTGGACTGTGGATGACTGGATGAGAGTTATATTCAGTGATGAATCACGAATCTGCATTGGGCAGGGTGATGATGCTGGAACTTTTGTTTGGTGCCGTTCAATGAAATTTATGAATACAACTGCCTGAAGAAAACATGCAAATTTCCACAATCATTAATGATATGGGGTTGTATGTCAGGTAAAGGTATGGGAGAGATGACAGTCATTACATCTTCTATAAATGCACAAGTTTATGTTGAGATTTTGGACACTTTTCTTATTCCATCAATTGAAAGGATGTTTGGTGATGGTAGCATCATTTTTCAGGATGATAATGCATCGTGCCATAGGGCAAAATCTGTGAAAACATTTCTACAGGAAAGACATATAATGTCAATGGCATGGCCTGCAAATAGTCCGGACCTCAATCCAATTGAAAATCTGTGGTGGAAATT
Source organism: Silurus meridionalis (assembly GCF_014805685.1). NCBI lineage: Eukaryota > Metazoa > Chordata > Actinopteri > Siluriformes > Siluridae > Silurus > Silurus meridionalis. The sequence goes on along the minus strand of NC_060887.1, from coordinate 39,511,893 downwards.
AAAGAAAATGGTCCACGACAAGGCTCCAACCTGCAAAGCTGATCTGGCAACTGCAATAAGACAAAGCTGGAGACAGATTGATGAAGTATACTGTTTGTCATTAGCTGAATCCATGCCTCAGAGAATTCAAGCTGTTATAAAAGCCAGAGGTGGTGCAACAAAGTACTAGTAGTGTTTTTATTTGGTGATTCCATATAATTTTCCTCAGATTTGTGTGATTCCATATTTTTTTCCTCTGTTTGATCTGTAAAAACACTTGTAATTGACTATAGTTATCTTTCTTTGTTGTTTTTTTAAGTGTTTTATACAGCCAGAATATTGTTTTGTTGAGTGAAAATTGTTTTGTGGCATATATGTGCTTGGTTTTTTCTCTACACAATTAAACATTTGAATGAACATCTTCTGAGAAGGGTGATTCCATACTTTTTGCCAGGGGTTGTATATGTCATGCTACACAGTGGTAAACATGGCCCTGTCCAAACTTTTTTTAGACCTGTCCTGAACTCACTACCAAAGTACTTCCCCGAAGGTACAATCCCAAAAGGATGATTTTGCCCATAATAAATGCAGCTCCCTTGACTCTCTGGTCTCTCTTGTTGTCAGGTTGAATAATTGCATATGGGACCCAGACAGAGAAAGTCAATTCAGGCCACAACCTTGCCGGCCTAATAGATTTATCTGAGATTACGGCCGGTTAGCCGGTACCCTCAGTCATGAAAATGTTGTTAAAATTATGGGAATGGCTCTTCTATGGTTCAGGTTTTATGTGACTGCTCACCATAATTTTGTTGATATTATTTTCTTTATATGTGCTACCCCTGGGTAAAATTATTTGAAAACATGGTCTAGGCTTCCATTACTATGCTGATGAGACACAGTTTCAGCAAAGCCAGGTAAGAGACATCAGCTTAATAATGTTTATAGTCTTGGTGGAATTGCTACCTGCACCCTGATCACAATGTACAGTCACTTTAACTTTTATATAACACTAGGAATACTTAATAATCCTAAATTTCTCTTTCTCCCTGTAGACCCTGTAATCTCTCTCTCTCTCTCTCTCTCTCTCTCTTTCTCTCAAGTTAAATATTTTCCTGATATACCAGTGGCGAATGCTCCAGTCTCTTTTTTCTCTTCTAAAGATAAAAAAATCTGCCTGATTGAAAACAGCATCCTAACTCTGGGTGGAATTCTTTGTAAGTTGGGACCATGCTATGCAGCTGAGGATTGTTCTAAATAAAAACTTTCTTTCGGCTTCTCCCGTTAGGGGTCGCCACAGCGGATCCTCCGCACGTTTTGATTTGGCACATGTTTTACGCTGGATGCCCTTCCTAACGCAACCCTCCCCAATTTATCCGGGCTTGGGACCGGCACTGAGAGTGGCTGGGGATGGTTCCCTGACCGGGAATCGAACCCGGGTCGCAGCGGTGAGAGCGCTGCATCTTAACCACTAGACCACCAGGGGACCAATGAAAAGTATAAATATTCATGAAGTTACTGAGCAACTCAAACTATCAGGTTGGATTTGGACTGTAATTAATAAAAGTTTATTACGAGTTTGCATGAACATTTCTGAATTTTAGCATCCATCACTGAACAGTACAGCAATGATGGAACTGTAATGATTGGACCTTTGGTGGCACCAGATGATGGGTTTCTTTTGAGTCTGCTTTTTATTAGGGTTTCTTCCTCATACCATCTCACCGAGGTAATCCTTGCCATTGTAACCACTGGTTTGCTTATTCAGGATAAACTTTTGAGGAACAAACTTATAGGCACCAAACTTATACATTCCAACTTAATAACTTCTTTATCAAGTCAAGTCAAGTCAGGTTTATTTGTTTAGCGCTTTTCATTGTCTCAAAGCAGCTTTACAGAAATCAACAGTGAAGGTGAACGGTGTGTATTCATGCCTGATGAGCAGCCGTGGCAACTGTGGCAAGGAAAAACTCCCTTAGATGTAACAAGGAAGAAACCTTGAGAGGAACCAGACTCAAAAGGGGAACCCATCCTCATTTGGGTGACATCAAGAGTTTGATCATAAATCTTTCAACAATACATAACACTGGAGAGAGAGAACTAACATGAGCACTGGAGTATGTGATTATAAGTAATGATCTTTCTACAGTCTTATACAGTTTTAATGGTTATAAAACTAGGAGCTACTAAGTGCAACATTTGTGATCATAATAGATCCAACACCAGCTTCTCCATGCCAGAGCCTTTAAACACTCCAGGAGGTCCAATGTCAAAACACCACACATGTAGTGGGATCCATTTGGCACTGGAACGTCTCTAGATGGTTCGGGATGTCTGTGAGTTCGGCATCTACTTCTTTAAAGGTCCATAGTCTTCATGAGGTGGGACGTGACTGGAGCTGGCCAAACTTCAGGATGCCTCGGATGGGGAGAGAAAGAGAAGCAGTGGAGAGGAATTAGCGTAGCTGCTGTTCATGATATTAACAGCACAAGTTGATAATGTGATGTGATCAGATGTTCTGGAGCACAAGGTTATGATGTGAGACGTATATAATGTGTAGGCTTTGCTAAAAAGATATGTTTTATCTCTGTCAAGGTGCTTTGGGACAATGTCCGATGTTCAGTACTAAACAAATACAACAGAATTCAATAGATCACTTTACCAGCACACACATACAGTATAAACATGTTAAAACACGGTCTGTATTTTGATAGGATGAGTGAAACAGATTGGGGAGAGGGAGACTGCTATAGAATAAATCAAGTGAAGTCTGTAATAAGTTCCTGCACCAGTGAAGTGTTAAAGTGAACCTCAGTGAGAACTACTTTCATTCCTTTTTTCTCAACACATTTGGACGGTAATTAAGTCTTTATTTCTTTTCAATATTTTGACAGCAACTGAGGAGTTACAGTTTTAACAAATGATGTGTAGCAGTCAGTTAAGGAATTTATTGCTTCATCAAAGTCAAGCATGTCGGCATGTCACAGCCTGTTCATTTTCACCCTTCCTTTCTCTTCTTTTTTCACACAACTGTTCTACTGAAATCTGTTGTAGGAAACAATTTTGTTACAAGCAGTAGATTTTGGTGATAATGCAGCTTTAACTTATTTCACCTGTGAGCTTCCTTTAAAATTGTAAATTTAATCACAGCTGGTAATATTTATAAATTGGTCTCTACTGGGTTTGCCCACGTAGATTGGAAAATATTCCCAGATTCTTCCTTGAAGAAGTTCATACATATTCCATGCTGAGTATCAGTGGACTGCTCTCTTCAAGTCAATCCTGAGATTTTTATAAATATTTAAGTCAGGGCTCTTACTTGGTAACTCACAAACAAGTTGTCAGCAAAAGCTTCTTTCTTGCCACCCTGCCATACAGGTCAGCTTTGTGTAAAGCTTCGGAGATTGTCCTTCAAAGATCAAGTCAAATGAATTTTTTTTTTTTGCAACAATGGCCATAGATAAGATTGCCCTCTTGGTAACATCTCTGATTAATGTCAAGTCAAGTCAAGAAAGTCGTTCCTACTGCGTTTTCACAATGGACATTGTCTCAAAGAAGCTTTGAAGAATTTAAGAATTAGGGTGAATGATGTGTGTTTATCTCTTGTGAGCAGCCTTGGGTGACCATGACAAGGAAAAACCAGGAGCTACTGAGCAACTCATAAAATAGCTCAACATTTAAGATCATCATAGATCCAATACCAGCTTCTCCATGCCAGCACCTTTAAATGTTCAAAGAGGTCCAATGTCCAAAATCTACATCTGGTACGTCTCTAGATGGTTTGGGATGTTTACGGGCATCTACTTCTTTGAAAGTATTTTGTGGATTTAAAGGAAGCTCACAGGTGAAATAATATTAAAGCTAAATTATCACCAAAATCTACTGCATGTAACAAATTATTTTATCTACAACATTTCAGTAGAACAGTTGTGTGAAAAAAAGAAGGAAACAGAAGGGTGAAGGCATGCGTATGACTATTATATCATGGTGCAGGTGTTTTTTTCTCTAACCTTATTTAGTCAAATGAGTGTCTAAATGGTGTCTAATGTGCTAGTGAGGATAGTGTCTGTGCTGTATGGCAAATTCTTTGCAGTACCATGCACTACCAACAGAAGAATCAGTGGGAGAGTTAAATCAGAAGGTTAGTGTCATGTATTAGGATTGCTGTGGTTGTTACCAGTGTCCGTCGTTAGAGGGTGCTGGAGGAGGGAAGAATAAAAGTGTTCGGAGAAAGTAATGGAAGTAAAAGAGGTGTTTGGAAAAGCACAGGTGTTTGTCATTATTTTAATGTAGGCAGTGATGTTACATTGGCGACGAGGATAATTTATAGACCAAGTGTGTTTGACGTCGCAGACGAGAATAATGATGGAGAAAACAGGGATCCAGAACTTTGAATGTTTTTCGGATCCAGCCACGCTAGGGCCGAGATGGACACGATGGCTGAAATCTTTCGAATTGTATGCAGATGGGGAAGGACTCATCATTACAGACGACGCGACGGACGCGACTAAACAGAGGAGGAGAGCTTTACTGCTACACTTTGCAGGACCTGACGTACAAGATATTTTTTTCAACTCTGGAAAACACGGGAGAGGTTTCAGACTATAACTCTGCGGTGACAGCTTTAAACTCCTATTTCGTGCCCCAGGTCAATGCAGCATTCGCCCGACAAGCGTTTCACAAGTTGACCCAGAAGACAGGTGAGACTATACAGCAATTTGCTACTCGGTTACGGCAAGCTGCAAAAGACTGTGGTTTTCAAGAAGACACCGATAACCAGATAAGAGATGCTATTCTTAGCAAATGTACATCTGAGTACGTTCGTCGGAAATATTTAGAGGAAGGTCAACGTTTAACACTTGCTCGCTCAGTGGAACTAGCATCACAGTGTGAAAGAATTGAAGAGCAGATGTCAGTCCTGTCGTTGAAACCTGATACAGGGGCAGTTAATCGAGTTGCGTCAAAGGGAGACAAAAATGAGAGAGGATATAAAGGATATGCCAAAAACAGGCCTGCAGAGAATAAAGACGAAAAAGTGGAAAAAAAATGCTACAGATGTGGACACAGGGTCATTTAGGCAGAGACCGAAGTTGCCCTGCACGAGGTCAAGTATGTCATAAGTGTAAAGGAAAAGATAATTTTTCCCAGGTGTGTCGCACAAAAACTCCCAAAAAGAATCGCATAAACAATTTGGAGGAGACTGATTATGCCTTTGTTGTCCAGGAGAATGCAATGGCGGAGAGGCTGAATTTCCTTGTTGGTGGCGTGACATTAAGTCTGCTAATTGACTCAGGTGCCACAAATAATGTGATTGATGAAGACACGTGGGAGGACCTCAAATTGAACAAAATCAAATGTAAATCATATATTCCTGAAGTGGAGAGAAAGCTCTACTCTTACTCGTCGAAACAACCATTATCAGTCAAGGGAGCATTTCATTGTGAAGTGAACATATCCAATAGAACAGAACAGGCTGAATTCATTGTGATAAGAGGGAAAGGAGAACCCCTCTTAGGACGAGAAATGGCTATTAAGCTGGGAGTGTTAAAAATTGGTGCTGACATTTCTGCTGTGATTGAAATAAAGCAAGCATTTCACCAAAAGTATCCAAAAGTGTTCGGTGGGGTTGGCAAGTTAAACACCCATCAAATTACCCTACACATAGATTCATACCGGATCGGTCGAGGCCCGGGTTAACAACGACCGCCACAGGTATCGTTAGCCGACAGGGTACCGGTGGAAATTGGGCTACTGTTGGCCGAAGGAGGAGAAGGAGAGGAGGAAGACGTCTACAGAGACGGCAGGGAAAGGAGCAGTGTAGGAGAGTGGAGGTTCGGGTTGGTACTTTAAATGTTGGTACTATGACGGGTAAAGGGAGAGAGGTAGCTGATATGATGGAGAGGAGAAAGGTAGATATGTTGTGTGTTCAGGAGACCAAGTGGAAAGGGAGTAAGGCCAGGAACATTGGAGGTGGGTTTAAACTGTTTTATCATGGTGTGGATGGAAAGAGAAATGGTGTAGGGGTGATTCTGAAGGAAGAGTACAGTAAGGTGAAGAGGTGAAGAGAGAGGTGAAGAGAGTTTCTGATAGGGTGATGATCGTGAAGGTGGAAGTTGAAGGATGATGATAAATGTCATCAGTGCCTATGCTCCACAAGTTGGCTGTGAGATGGAGGAGAAGGAAAGATTCTGGAGTGAATTAGATGAAGTGGTAGATGGTGTACCTAGGAAAGAACGGTTAGTGATTGGGGCGGACTTTAATGGGCATGTGGGTGAAGGGAACAGAGGTGATGAGGAGGTGATGGGTAGGTATGGTTTTAAGGAGAGGAATGTGGAAGGGCAGATGGTGGTAGATTTTGCTAAAAGGATGGAAATGGCAGTGGTGAACACTTATTTTAAAAGAAGGAGGATCATAGGGTGACGATAAGAGTGGAGGAAGGTGCACACAGGTGGACTATGTGCTATGCAGGAGATGCAACCTGAAGGAGATTGGCGACTGTAAGGTGTTGGCAGGGGACAGTGTAGCTAGACAGCATAGGATGGTGGTCTGTAGGATGGTTTTGGAGGCGAGGATGAAGAGGAGGAGAGTGAGGACTGAAAGAAGAATAAGATGGTGGAAACTGAAGGAGGAAGAGTGTAGTGTGAGGTTCAGGGAAGAGGTCAGAGAGAGGCTCAGTGGTGTTAAGGAGGTGTTGGATGATTGGGCAACTACTGCAGGAGTGATGAGGAGGCAGCTAGAAAAGTACTTGGTGTGACATCTGGAAATAGAAAGGAAGACAAGGAGACGTGGTGGTGGAATGAGGAAGTGCAGGAGAGCATAAGGAGAAAGAGGTTGGCAAAACAGAAGTGGGATAGACAGAGTGATGAGAAAAGTAGGCAGGAGTACAAGGAGATGCGGCAGCAGGTTAAGAGGATGTGGCGAAAGCCAAGGAAAAGGCATATGAGGAGCTGTATGAGAGGTTGGACACTAAGGAAGGAGAAAAGGATTTGTACCGATTGGCCAGGCAGAGGGACCGAGCTGGAAAGGATGTACTGCAAGTTAGAGCAGTAAAGGATGGAGAGGAAATGTGTTGACTAGTGAGGAGAGTGTGTTGAGAAGGTGGAGGAGTATTTTGAGCAGCTGATGAATGAGGAAAATCAGAGAGAGAGAAGGTTGGATGATGTGGAGATGGTGAAGCAGGATGTAGATAAGATTAGTAAGGAGGAAGTGAGAGCAGCGATTAAGAGGATGAAGAGTGGAAAGTCGGTTGGACCAGATGACATACCGGTGGAAGCGTGGAGATGTTTAGGAGAGATGGCAGTGGGGTTTTGACCAGATTGTTTAACAGGATTTTGGAAGGTGAGAAGATGCCTGAGGAATGGAGAAAGAGTGTGCTGGTACCGATCTTTAAGCATAAAGGAGATGTGCAGACCTGCAGTAACTACAGGGGTATTAAGTTGATCAGTCACACCATGAAGTTATGGGAAAGAGTAGTGGAAGCCAGGCTGAGAGAAGAGGTGACCATCTGTGAGCAACAGTATGGTTTCATGCCGAGGAAGAGCACCACAGATGCCATATTTGCTTTGAGAATGTTGATGGAGAAGTATAGAGAAGGACAGAAGGAATTGCATTGTGTATTTGTGGATTTAGAGAAGGCGTCGACAGGGTGCCAAGAGAGGAGTTGTGGTACTGTATGAGGAAGTCAGGTGTGTCGGAGAAGTATGTAAGGGTGGTGCAGGACATGTATGAGGACAGTGTGACGGCAGTGAAGTGTGCAGTAGGTACGACAGACTGGTTTAGAGTGAAGGTTGGACTGCATCAAGGATCGGCCCTGAGCCCTTTCCTGTTTGCAGTGGTGATGGACAGGTTGACGGACGAGGTCAGACAGGAGTCTCCTGGACTATGATGTTTGCGGATGATATTGTGATTTGTTGTGAGAGTAGGGAGCAGGTTGAGAAGAGCCTGGAGAGGTGGAGATATGCACTGGAGAGAAGGGAATGAAACTCAGTAGGAGTAAGACAGAGTACATGTGTGTGAATGAGAGGGAGGGCAGTGGAGTGGTGCGGTTGCAGGAGAAGAGCTTCAGAAGGTGGAGGAATTCAGGTACCTGGGTTCAACAGTGCAAAGTAATGGAGAGTGTGTTAGAGAAGTGAAGAAAAGAGTGCAGGCAGGGTGGAGTGGGTGGAGAAGAGTGACAGGAGTGATTTGTGATAGTAGGGTATCTGCAAAATTGAAAGGGAAAGTTTATAGGACTGTGGTGAGACCTGCGATGTTGTATGGTTTAGAGACAGTGGCATTGAGTAAAAGACAGGAGGTGGAGCTGGAGGTAGCAGAGCTAAAGATGTTGAGGTTTTCGTTGGGAGTGACGAGGATGGATAAGATTAGAAATGAGTTTATTAGAGGGACAGCGCATGTAGGATGTTTTGGTGACAAGGTGAGGAGGCGAGATTGAGATGGTTTGGACATGTGCAGAGGAGGGACATAAATTATATTGGTAGAAGAATGCTGAGGATGGAGCCACCAGGTAGGAGGAAAAGAGGAAGGCCAAAAAGGAGGTTCATGGATGTGGTGAGGGAAGACATGCAGGTAGTTGGTGTAAAAGAGGCAGATGTAGAGGACAGGGTGGTATGGAGACGGATGATCCGCTGTGGCGACCCCTAATGGGAGCAGCCGAAAGAAGAAGAAGAAGAAGATAGATCCAAGTGTAAAACCAGTGGAGCAACCACTCAGGCGCATTCCGTTTAATCTCAGGGGAGCGGTAGAGCGGAAAATAAAGGAGCTAGTGGACATGGACATCATAGAACCCGCCAAAGGTCCCACACCATGGGTGAATCCTGTAGTCATTGTGCCTAAAGCCAACTCGGAGATAAGATTGTGTCTGGATATGAGGCAAGCCAACCGTGCCATAGTAAGGGAGCGTTACCCTATCCCTACCGTGGATGAGATTCTCCAAGGTGTCAATGGATCAACCATATTCAGTAAGTTAAACTTAAAATGGGGCTACCATCAGCTGGAGCTTAGCCCTGAATCAAGAGAGATCACTACATTTGCGGTGCACAATGGCGTGTATCGTTATAAAAGACTGATTTTCAGTGTCTCTTCTGCCAGCGAACAATCCCAGCACGAGATTGCCAATGCCCTTGCAGGAATCGATGGGGTAGAAAATATATCAGATGATGTCATTGTTCATGCTGGTGATCAAGAAACTCATGACCAACGTTTACATATGGTTATGGAAAGGCTGAGCGAACGTGGATTGACTTTAAACCCTGAAAAGTGCCAGTTCAACATGAGCAAACTAATATTCATGGGAATCCTCTTGTCTGAGAAGGGAATCGGTCCAACGGAAGAGAGAGTGCGAGCTGTAAGAGAAGCAAGAGAACCAAAGACAGCATCGGAGGTCAGAAGCTTTTTAGGCCTAGTAGGCTACAGCAGCAGATTTATTGAGCAGTTCGCAACGCTGTCAGAACCGCTGCGGCGTTTGACGAAAAAGGAGATTCAATTTGAGTTTGGACCAGAACAAAGACAAGCGTTTAGAGCGCTGAAAGAAGAGTTGGCCAAAGCAGTCACATTAGCATATTTTGATAAAGATGCACCAACCAGGGTGATAGTGGATGCAAGCCCAGTGGGACTGGGAGCTGTCTTAGTTCAGATCCAAAAAGGAGAGACAGTGCCAATATGCTATGTGAGTCGCTGCCTAACAGACTGTGAACGTAGATATTCCCAGACAGAAAAAGAGGCCCTGTCGCTTGTATGGGCATGTGAGAGGTTACATGCGTACATTTATGGCCGAGAATTTGAGCTGGTAACTGACCACAAACCATTAGAAGCCATATACAGTCCCCGCTCAAAGCCCTGTGCTCGCATAGAACGGTGGGTTCTTCGATTACAGCCCTACAATTTCAGAATTGCGTACTTGCCTGGCAAGCAGAACATTGCAGACCCCCTGTCGAGATTGTTGGGGGAAACGTCAAAGACTGAGAGACATGTACATAAGTCAGAAGAATATGTCAGATTTATTGCAGTGAGTGCGACGTCTAATGCTTTGACCACCAGAGAGGTGGAGGAGGCTTCTGAGAGCGATTCAGAATTGAAAGAAGTACGTCTTGCAATTAACAATGGACATTTTGAGAACTGCAAAGCGTATGCTCCAATAGCCAACGAGCTGTGCTGTATTGGTCATTTGATCCTCCGTGGAACACGCATAGTGTTACCAAAAATGTTACAACCCAGAGCATTGGCACTGGCACACGAAGGACATTTAGGAATTGTGGGCACTAAACAACATCTCCGGTCCAAAGTATGGAGGCCAGGTATGGATAAAGCAGCAGAAAAGTACTGTAAGTCATGTCATGGGTGCCAGGTGGTGTCCAGACCCGATGCACCTGAGCCACTAAGACCCACAACACTACCAGATGGACCCTGGCAAGACGTGGCCATAGACTTGTTAGGCCCATTCCCGACTGGTCACTCAATACTTGTTGTGGTTGACTATTATAGTCGCTACTATGAATATGAGATACTGACGTCGACAATATCTGACAAAATCATAGACAGTCTGGAATCTATATTCAGTAGACATGGCCTGCCCATCACATGTAGGTCGGACCAAGGACCTCAGTTCAAGTCTGAACAGTTTACTGTGTTCTGTGAGAGCAATGGCATTAAACATCAGAGAACCACTCCCAAATGGGCTCAGGCTAATGGTGAAGTGGAACGCCAAAACTCATCAATAATGAAGAGAATTCAAATTGCACAGGCAGAGGGCCTTGACTGGAAAAAAGAGTTAAGGAAATATGTCTCCGCATATCGGAGCATCGAACATCCCACGACCGGAAAGAGCCCTGCTGAACTGCTTTTTAATAGGAAGATTCGAGGAAAGTTGCCCAATCTTGTGGAAGCATGCAAAGACCAGCAAGTATGCGACAGAGATGCAGAGCAGAAAGCGAAAGCAAAGAGATATGCAGATGAGCGTCGGGGTGCACAATACTCAAAGGTGAATGTGGGTGATACAGTGCTGGTGCGACAAGAGAAGGTGGATAAATTTACAACTCCATTCAACCCAATCCCACATCGGGTCACGTGCAAAACAGGAAATCAAGTGATTGTGGAGTCGCCCACTGGAGCGAGGTACACACGAAATACTACTCATGTCAAAAGGTTCAACACCAACGAAACAACGGACATGGCTTCTGAACATGAGCAATCAGATCTGGAGACAAGGAGCTGTGGTCCTGACTCTCAGGATCTGAATTCAAAGTGGATTGTTCAAACATATATACACAGGATAGACCTCAACGTACTAGACGATTACCTGTGAAACTGTCTGATTATATCGTGAACTAACAGGTTCAAATGATTAAAATGTGGCTTGGTAAACTGTTGGTGGTAAAAAAAAAAAAAAAAAAAAAAAAAAAGGTAGAAAAATACAGAGGTTTAACAACTGTAAAGGTTTAGGTCTGTATGTTCACATGTGAAAGAACAGATTTAACTGTTTGTTAATGTTCTCAGTGAATTACAAAAAAAAATAAATGTTAGAAGAATTGATGTGGTGTATATGTATAAAAACAAGCGGGAAGAAAAATAAAAAAGGGGGAATGAGGACAGTGTTAATACCAATTGAGAGAAGTTCAGACTTTGTTCACCGGGTTATTTCGTGGTTTAAAAAAATAATAAATAAAAAATAGGTAAATGTATAAATAAAAATTTGTTCAGGTGGGTGATGTGATTTTGTTTCTAAGAAAAGGGGAGATGTCATGTATTAGGATTGCTGTGGTTGTTACCAGTGTCCGTCGTTAGAGGGTGCTGGAGGAGGGAAGAATAAAAGTGTTCGGAGAAAGTAATGGAAGTAAAAGAGGTGTTTGGAAAAGCACAGGTGTTTGTCATTATTTTAATGTAGGCAGTGATGTTACAGTTAGGGGTCCAAGCCTTGGTATCGACCAAGTTGCCACTCTTTTGGCCCTTGAGTGTGTCAGCCAGCCGCTTGAACATTTCCGCGGTCACGACGTCCGGTTCCGGTTCAGCGTCATCTTTCAGCCGGCAACACCGGCATGCCCGCCGTCTTGTTTCTGTATAAATAGCCACCGGCTGCCTGCGCTCGCTGACAGATTGTCTCGTTCGGCTCCGCGCTTTTTTGTGACCTTTCTGCCTTTATTTTTTCCCCTGGATTGTTTACTTTCGTTTTCGGATATCCCGTTTTTTTTTCGGATTTTTGCCTGCCCTCGGTTTCCGGAGTTTTGGATTAACCTTTGCTCTGTTCTCCGGCTCTCTCCCTTTGTCTGTTTTCGGACTCGCTTCTGTTTTTAGACACGCCCCCTGCTTCGCTCTCCTGGTACCACGGACCTTCACATTAACCCAGTGAGTGCCGCAACTGTGTGTTCATAAGTATTCGGACGTTTCTGCTTTTCTCCGTTTAAACCCTGCTTGTGCTCCCACTACGTGGTCAAAAGTATTCGGACATTATTGGTTTTCTTTTTTTCTCTATATTAACCCAGTGTGTGCTTCTGTTGTTTGCTCTTAAGTTTTTGGATGTTGCTTCCCTGCCTGTTCTATCCTCCTCATCTTTTTCTTCCTCTTTAACCCTGTGCGTGCTGCGACTGTGTTTTTGTGCTATTGTGTTGGACATTAAATATTTTCTGCCTGTGCAACCCTCCTCTCTCGACTCATGTCTTCTGGAGCATCCTGCATTTGAGTCCTATCATCCACTCGCCTAGCCCCGCACCCGAGTCCCTGACAGAGTGCCGTAATGTACATGTGACAAATAAAGGCTATTGCTAAATAGTGCTATCTATCTATCGATCTATCTATCTATCAGCTGTTACTCTGTAAATTATAAAGTTGCACTACTGTCAGAGCTGCTGTTCTAGAGAATTAATGACCACCTTCTGACCAGTGTTTGTAGAATAAAACACACACACACACACACACACACACACACACACACACACACACACAAGCTGAAGCATGTGCTGCATTTTAATATGATGAGTAAGGTCTGTTCCTGTACCAGTGAATTATTTTCATTACTTTTGCAATGCATTTGAATAATTGTAATGATTTTTTTTCCTTTTGATAATTTGGCAGGAACTTGGGAGTTACAGTTTTAACAAATAATGTGGGAGTCAGTTAGGGACCTTATTGCCTTATTGAAGTCAAGTCAAGAGTCAAGTCAAGAAGCTTTTATTGTCATTTGAACCATATATAGCTGATGCAGTATACAGTGAAATGAAACAACGTTTCTCCTGAACCCAGGTGCTACATAAAACAACATAAAACAACAGTCACAGAACAGAAGAACACAGGGCCAGGAACTAAGATCCTCGCCACATAAAGTGCATGTGTGCAACTGGTGCAAACAGTGCAAGAGACAACACAAGACAGTGCAAGACAACACAGGACAGTGCAGGACAATACACAGTACACAAAATATAAAAATAAAAGCAGCAGTAGCTCTGCCAGTAAAACCTGTCGTGACAGGATAAGGTGCACAGTAGCAGAAATGTAAACAAATATAAACAGAATTTTGCAATTCTATAATAGTGTAAAAAAATATGGTAGCAGCAATCAAGATAAAGTGAACAGTGACCAAGGGATTAACAGAATATTGTGCAAATAGAGCAAGCCCCGGAGATCAGCAACAAACGGCATGTAAACATTTTGCGATAATGAGAGGTGTGAATGGTGCTGAAACCTGGGTGTGTGAAGTGTATGTGTGTTGAGTCCGGTTGTACAGATCAGTCACTCAGTTGTGTGTAAGTGTGTATGTGTGTGTGTGTGTGTGTGTGTGTGTGTGTGTGTGAGAGAGAGAGAGAGTTCAGTCCAGATGTTTGTTAAGGAGCCTGATAGCTTGCGGGAAAAAACTGTTGCACAGTCTTGATGTGACGGCCCGAATGCTTCGGAACCGTTTCCCTGATGGTAGGAGGGTGAAGTATGTGTGTGACGGGTGTGTGTGGTCGTCCACAATGCTGTTTGCTTTGCGGATGCAGCGTGTGGTGTAAATGTCCATGATAGAGGGGAGAGAGACTCCGATGATCTTCTCAGCTGTTCTCACTATCCTCTGTAGGGTCTTGCGATCCGAGACGGTGCAATTTCCAAACCAGGCAGTGATGCAGCTGCTCACGATGCTCTCGATGGTCCCTCTATAGAACATGGTCAGGATGGTCTTCTCAGGAAGTAGAGACGCTGCTGGCCTTTCTTGGTGATGGAGCTGGTGTTAAGTGACCAGGTGAGGTTATCCGCCAGATGAACACCAAGGAATTTGGTGCTCTTGACGATCTCCACTGAAGATCCATCGATGATCAGTGGAGAATGGTCACTCTGTGCTTTTCTGAAGTCAACAACCATCTCTTTGGTTTTGTCCACGTTCAGAGACAGGTTGTTGGCTCCACACCAGGCTGTTAGCCGTTGCACCTCCTCTCTGTATGCTGACTCCTCATTCTTGCTGATTAGACCCACCACGGTCGTGTCATCAGCAAACTTGATGATATGATTCGAGCTGTGCCTTGGAGCACAGTCGTGAGTCAGCAGAGTGAACAGCAGTGGACTGAGCACACAGCCCTGAGGGGCCCCAGTGCTCAGTGTGGTGGTGCTGGAGATGCTGTTCCCGATCCGGACTGACTGAGGTCTCTCGGTCAGGAAGTCCAGGATCCAGTTGCAGAGAAAGGTTTTCAGGCCCAGTAGGCTCAGCTTCTCGATCAGGTGCTGAGGAATGATTGTGTTGAATGCTGAACTGAAGTCTATGAACAGCATCCTTACATAAGAGTCCTTGTTATCCAGATGGGTGAGGGCCAGATGGAGGGTTGTGGAGATGGCATCGTCCGTGGAGCGGTTTGGACGATACGCAAACTGCATGGGGTCCAGTGCGGGTGGGAGCTGGGTCTTTATGTGCCTCTTGACAAGCCTCTCGAAGCACTTCATCATGATGGGTGTGAGTGCAATGGGACGATAGTCATTTAGCCAGGACACAGAAGACTAGTTGTTCTGCACATTCCCTGAGCACTCTGCTAGGAATGTTGTCAGGTCCAGCAGACTTCCGTGGGTTAACTCTGCATAGAGTTTTCCTCACTTCAGCTGTGGTTAGACAGAGCACCTGGTCACTGGGAGGAGGGATTGTCTTCCTCGCCACCACGTTGTTCTGCACTTGAACCGGGCGTAGAAGTCGTTCAGCGCATCTGGAAGGGAGGCGTCACGGTCACAAGCAGGTGACGTGGTCTTGTAATTTGTGATCGCCTGGATGCCCTGCCACATGCGCCGGGTGTCTCCGCTGTCCTGGAAGTGGCTATGGATTCTCTTGGCGTGTGCGCCGCCTCTCTGATAGCACGGGACAGTTTGGCCCTTGCTGTTTTAAGGCCGTCTTGTCCCCTGCTCTGAAGGCAGAGTCTCTTGTTTTAGCAGCGCACGAACCTTGGCGGTCATCCATGGCTTCTGGTTGGAGCGTGTAGTGATGGTCTTGGAGGTAGTCACGTCATCAATGCACTTGCCAATGTAACTGGTCACTGTTGACGTGTACTCCTCCAAGTTGATGAAATCGCCATTGGTTGCAGCTTCCCTGAACATGTCCCAGTCAGTGCATTCAAAACAGTCCTGGAGAGAAGACATGGATCCTGCTGGCCAGGTTCTCACTTGTTTTTGAGCTGGTCTTGAACGCCTGCTGAGTGGTCTGTATGCTGGGATCAACATAACAGAGATGTGGTCTGAGTACCCGAGGTGGGGGCGGGGCTTCGCCCGGTATGTGCCCCGGATGTTTGTGTAAACAACATCCAGCGTGTTTTCTCCTCTGGTTGCAAAGTCCACATTCTGATAGAATTTGGGAAGCACAGTCCTGAGATTTGCATGATTAAAATCTCCGGCGACTATAAGCAGTCCGTTAGGGTGTGTGTTCTGAAGTTCGCTAATGGTCCCGTAGAGCACGCTGAGTGCTTCCTTAGCATTAGCGCTAGGTGGTATGTATACTCCGAGCACAATAGCTGTGGTGAATTCCCGGGGTAAATAAAAAGGTCTACATCTCACAACAATAAACTCCGGCAGCGATGAGCAGTAGGTAGAAACAAGCACAGAGTTCTTACACCATTCCGTGTTGATGTAAACACACAGACCGCCGCCGCGAGTCTTACCGCACAGAGCTGCATTTCTGTCGGCACGAAACGCGGCTAGCCTGTCCAGCTGGATGGCGGCGTTCGGAACTCTGTCGCTCAGCCACGTCTCAGTAAACACAAAAATGCAGCAGTGTCTGTACTCACGCCGAGTAGCTTGTTGGAGTCTGATGTAGTCTAATTTATTGTCCAGGGAGCAGACATTTGCCAGCAGTAGTGATGGTAGAGCGGGCCGGCTAGGGTTAGCTTTTAGCCTAGCATTAGCACCCGCTCGCTTTCCGCGTTTCTGCTTCCTTGCGCAACGCTTCCAATTCCCCCTCCTCCGTCCGTCCTCCGCAGGCGATGCCGAGGTCTGGAGGCCTGGTTCTCGGAGCACGCCGAGGTCGCGTAGCTTCTGCCGCAGGTCATCATTAATGGTGTTGTTTGGGTTGTTTCTGAGTTCTTTCAATGTTTTGCGGTTGTACACAGGGACACCGGTTGCTCCGATGTCCATGTGTTGTGGAGGGCGGGCTACAGAATAACGTTAGCACCATTTTGGGTCCGGAGCGGCCGCTGCGACCTACTGCCGCGCCGCCATTTTTTTACCATTTATAAATGGTGCAGCCCAGTTGCTGCAGCATGTCACAGCCTGTTCATTGTAAACTTTTTCTGTTTTTTAACATTTCTTCTATAGAAGAACCAGGTTTTGTTACTTTCAAAGGGAACAGATGGAGAATATAAACTGCATAAAATATAGAAATCTTGTACAGCGAGAATGACTGAAGAAACCAAATAAACCCAATTTAACAATTCTCCTTTGACTGTAGCCATAACTGCACTGCCCGTTAGCATAAGCATCAATATTAATTTTATCAAATCACCCTGTACATTTTTGTGTTTTATTCAGTGCATTATGATTTTCCTGGGAATTTAAAATGGAGGCAAATTGTGTGTTTTTGTGTAAATTGTACAGGAAAGAAAATGCAAAAGTATAAACTGTTCATGAAAAAGCTGAAATAATGTTTTGAACTGTTTTGAATAACGATGGGTTACTTAACATAATCCCAGGCTCTTTGATAACAGAGTGAGGTGCTTCACTAAGGGAATTGCTTTGGGCGTGACCAACTATGAAAGCTCCTATGACACCACGTCTGTCTTGACAGACAGGTCGACCCGAGACCAGGCTCCGCCCCACCTTTACTACTCAGGTTGAGATTTCTTCCCGTTCCTGTGCAAGGAGGGATGTATTGGTAAATCACCTCACTCTGTTATCAAAGAACCTGGGATTACGTTAACCCTCTGGAGTCTGAGGGTGTTTTTGGCCCCTTGAGAGATTTTGACATGCTCTTACATTTGGTTCTTTTTAGTTGCTTTTAAAATATTACTCACAAAAGACTTATTACACTGTATTCAGCACAAAATGGGCTACCATAATATGTAAACAACTTACATGTGTGTGTTTGTAATAATGTTTCAGCGTGGTTTATGAAAATGCAAAAAAAAAAACCTCACTGAAATAAGGCCACAAAACCAATAGTAAACATGTTTTCACAAGACTTTTTGAGAACAGAGCTTCCAATGTAGTTTTTTTTTTTAATCATGTGAAAATCATCCTGCCTGCTCATTTACCTTAAACAATACATTGATTTAAAATTTAAAAGACACGTTATACTTTGAAAGGCCATGAGTGAAGAGGCGTCAACATGCTGTGACTGACAGCTTTGTAGACAATGGGTCGCATAATGAGCTGTGGATTACTTAATGAGCTGTTAATCACTGAGCCAGGATCTGAGTGAGAAGTACAGTACTACAAGTAAGAAAGTGTTTCCTTTGTGGTTTATTTAAAATACACATTAGCAAGGACAGCATTAGAAAGGGAATTGTGTAACAATAAAACAATACAGTACACTATGTATAAAAAACAAAGAGTCCAACAATAACAATAAAACAATACATTACAATACTATGCAAAATCCCTGTGCCACTCTTGAAAGCAGTTCCTGTTTAACTAAAGACACAGGTGAATGGCGCTTGCCAGGCATTTTTTCATGGTGTTTTGTGGTGTTTACCATGCAATGTTTTGCAACGTACATAGCTCTTGCGGCCAGCAGTGGCAACATTTCTGACATCAGAGGACAGTTCAGCTCCTGGAACTGGTACATGATCAGAGTTGGTCCGTTTTGGCACTACTTTCTGTGTGATGCTACAAAGCTTGGCAATAAGTTTTTCCATAAATTCTTTATGGTTCACGTCACCATAGAGTTCTTTATGCACAATAAAACTGTTGGTGGCAGCGATGTCCAAGAAGTGTAGAAAAATCTTTCGGTACCACTTTATAGTCTTTTGCTATGCTGTGTAGTATTGTAACAGTTGATCAGTTGAACTCCCGTTCCCCGGGGAGAGCGCTCATTTGGAAATGGTTCTTTTCCCGGTGTGTGTGAGACGCAGTGCTTCGTATTTTTTCTAAGGGGGTCAGGGGCAAGCCCCGAGGAGTTGGTTCCCCCTGTGGAAACTTTCTGTCAGTCTGGAGGGCTGCCAGGAGTCTCTCGGGGGTCGTGCGTACTGTGGAGAAGGGCTGCGCGATTCAGTTCGCGTCTTCTCCTCCCCGGTTCAACGGGGTGTGTCCCACCCTGGTGGGACCCGTGCAGGCTCTGGTCCTGGGACAGGAGGTGCATGCTCTCCTGTGCAAAGGGCCATTGAGGTGGTTCCCTCCTCCTTGTTCAGAGAGTCAGGCTGCTACAGCCTGTGCTTCATTGTTCCCGAAGAAGGATGGCGGGTTGCATCCCATTCTGGATCTCCACTCCTTGAACCACTCACTTTTGAGGCTCGGGTTCAGGTTTCTCGTTTAGAGAGGTCATGTCTCAGGTCGAATCCGAGGACTGATTTGTCATACGTTAGATCTGGAGGTCGCATCCTCCCACGCAGCTGTCCTTCACCACACACGGAAGGTTCCTGAGGTTGCTTTCGGGGCGAAGCTTACCAATATCGGTCATTCCGTTCGGTCTAGTGCTTTCACCCTGTACCTTTACAGAGTGCGTGAACGCGGCACTGACCCCGCTGCGGCTTTAGGGCATCCGCATTTTGTATTATATCGACGATTGGTTGATGTTGGCTCGTTAGAGCACCAGGCAGTTCGGCATTGAGATGCTGTTCTCGCCTGCATGAAGGTACTGGGGTTCAGACTGAAACACCGGGTGGAGTGTACTTTCTCCAGCGCGGAGAACCACTTTCTCGGCGTGGTGTGGGACTTGGCCAGGTTGCGGGCACGGTTGTCTCCCGCCCGGTTTGTAGTCATCCTCACCGCAGTCAGGAGGGTAGGAGCAGGCCAGCCAGTCACTGTGAGGCAGTTCCAGAGGCTGCTGGGTCTCATGGAGGCAGCGTCCAGTGTATTTCCACTCAGCCTTCTCCGCATGAGGCCCCTCCAGTGGTGGCTCCGGGGCAGGAGGGTTCTCCCCCAAAGGGAGTCTGTATCGTACCATCAAGGTCTCGCGGTGTGCTCTTTGAGCCTTGGTTGCATGGAAGGACCCTACGTTCTGTCCCGAGGCCCCGTTTTAGGGACTCCTTGTCGTTGCGTAACGCTAACGACGGATGCTTCCCTCATGGGGTGGGGAGCGGTCATGAGTGGCCCAGGGTCTGTAGAGTGGCCCACGTCTCTCGTGGCACATAGATTGCTGGGAGATGCTGGCAGTGTTGTTGTGGTTACAACACTTCCTCCCAGTCCTTAGAGACCGCCATGTGTTGGTCCGCACAGACAATACTGTGGTGGTCTCATACATCAATCACCAGGTGGGCCTCCAGTCTCGCCCCTTGCAAATGACTTGCACGGGAGGTCCCCTTGTGGTCCCAGGACGAACTCCTCTTATTTTGAGCCTTTTACATCCCTGGACGGTTGGATGTCTGAGCAGATGCCCTGTCGAGACAGTGGCTGCCATGGGACGGTCTTGTTCGAGGCTACTCCTGTACGCCTTTTCCCCGATCGCGCTGCTCTTGGGAGTTCTGGAAAGAGTTTGCCGGGAGAGAGTCGGTCTCCTCCTGGTAGCACCTCGATGGCGGGCGGAACCCTGGTTCACCCCCACCTGGAGTTGTGGAAGCTGTGGCCCCTGAGGGTACACAGTTCGTAGCAGCTATTCTCTCTACCGAGGTAGTAGAGGCCCTTCTTCACTCCAGAGCTCCCTCCACGAGGAGGTCGTACGCTGCACGATGGTGACTGTTCACGTCACGGTGTGAGCACCTTGCCTTGGACCCGGTTAACTGCCCGGTCGGTTCAGGTCTGGAGTTTATACGGGTACAGTTTGCCACAGGGTTAACCCTTTCGACCATGAGGGTTTCCGTGTTCGCTGGGTAGGCACCCATTGGTGACCCGGAGGCTGAGGCCCCGGATGCAACTCAGAGTGCCTGTCTGAGACTTGGCAGTTGCCTCGTCCCGCCTGGAGTTTGCCCCCTGTCATGGACAGAGTGTTTCTTTACACAAGGCTGGGTGATCCGACACGATGTGTCGTGTTACAGGCATTCTGCCCTCCTCTGTTTATAGCCCCTGACCAGGGGTGACGAGGCCCGGCTGTGTCCAGTGCGAGCACTGGGTGCTTATCTCCACAGGAGTCCTTGGAGGCGGTCGGTGCAGCTGTTCGTCTGGTGTGGCCTTAATATGGCGGGTCTTCTGGCCGATGGGATGGCATCCTTTCAGCTGCGAATCCTGGTCCATACTCCGATCGGGGTCGGGGCTCGCTCCACCGGAGTGTGGCGGCCTCCGGTGTCACTCTGGGACATCTGTGATGCTGCGGGTTGGTCCACCCCGCTGATCTTTGTCAGGTTCTATGGCCTTGACCTCAGAGCCACCCCGGGCTTCTCTGTCCTACGTGGTGGTGCCGAGGCCCTCACTCTCTCGGCAGGGTCTGGTCAGAGTGGCGTGATTGGACACTCGTTCCCATAGCATTTCGACGCAGCTTGAGTTCCTGAAGTGGAACGTCTCTAGTTTACGAACGTAACCCTAGTTCCCCGAGGGAATGAGACGCTGCGTCTCCGTGCCACACTCCTTGCATCCCTGCAGCGCTTTCCTTCTCTCTTTGCAGAAGCTAATGTAGCTACCACCGCACAGCCATCTTGTAGCTTCCTGGTTTACGCGATGTCGCCTGTCTATGACGTCAGGGCTTGCCTATTGGCTAGATTTCACATGTGGTTCAGAGCGTGGACAACGCAGGGGCGTTCCCATAGCATTTCGATGCAGTGTCTCGTTCCCTCTGGGAACTAGGGTTACGTTCGTAACCTAGAGACGTTCTCTCTGCACGTCCAATATGCACCAAACTGCATGGATAGCAAGTTTTTTTAGAGCTTTGGACTTGTGTAAAAATTGTCCATGTACACATGGTACCCAGATCCTAAAACTTTACCATCCAAAAGAGATGTCACAGCATCATATGATAGTCCATGGCATGTGGGAAAGTTGTTCTTTTCTGTGTATACAGAAAAGTCAATGGCGTATCCATTTGAGGAATCGGCAAGAACAAACAACTTGAACTCCCACTTAGTTGGCTTGGCTTTCATGTACTGTGTCATCCCAGTGTTAGCTTTGCATGCTACCGTCCTCTCATCCATGGCTAAATGTCTTCTAGGATGATAAATTGTTTTGCATGTCTTACGGATTGTTTTGAGTGTTTTACGGAGTGTTTTGTTTTAAATGTGCCCCTCTTTCTGTCATTTTCTTTGTCTGCATCTGGGTGACTCATGTGTACATTCCACGAAATTGTCCTGTATCTGTCCCTTGACATAATTGTTGCTGGAAAGGGAACTGTGAAAATACTGCTCTGTCACCAGTAGTCTATGATGGAGGGCAACTTTACCATTGCCATGTAAAATAAGAGCCCAATGTAGCGATACATCTCCCTCACGGTCACATCTCTCCATTTGTATTTGTGTCCCTTGGCTATTGACTTGGCAGCTTGAGCATTTGTGTTGTGGCACAGAGTTGACAACACTCTCCGGGAAAAACATTTTAAATAGACTAAATGGAGAATGAGAGTCAGAAGACCTCAGTTGAGGTCCAGGTTCACGTGCAGGCAGGAATCGCAGAGTCTGTGGAACTGTGTCATTATCTGTCTGATCCTTCCATGACATGGTGGACTGTCAGTGTGCTGCCTTTGCCCTTTTTGGAGCAGGTGCTTGATCACATCTGTTTATGAAACACACAAACACAGACACATGAACATCACTAATTGTGTCATTGGTAAAGTTGTTTGCATATGTCATACAATGCAATAATGATTCAAACTAAATATAATTTAAGAAAATATAAAATATGTACTTACTCAGGATGATTCTTGGTCAAACTCAAAATGGAGCGACACCTGCGTGGCCTGGTGTGAGTTTCCAGTGAAGGCAGGGGTGATGCAGCCACATTCTTAAAAATAACCAAACAATATATTTTACGATGATGAATACACTTGAACAATATATATTTGTTATCATGCTTTGTACATAGCATATACACCTCAGCATTTCAGAACATCTCTGCTAGCGAACACTACATAACAGCATTTCAGGATGATCAGTGACACCAACCAAAACTGAACTGAGGCTAAAATATAACTTTATATAACGTCAACAATATTTAGAGCATACAATTACAAAAAGTTAATGTTACAAATGAGCAGATATTGGCGAATTTTTGTTGTAACATTAAAAGGCAATGCTGACAAAAGCTAGGCAGAGATGTTTACAAACAATATTAGTTTTATATGATCAGAATGTAAGACTAAATAACTTACTCATCATAGCAACTTGAATCGTCGGAATTGCAATCTTTTTTGGATAAAAGGTAAATTCCTCATTACTGTCCAAAACCATCTAAAGAGCTTCCTTACTGGTGTAGCGTGTCATCTTTCGAACGCAGCTGAATGTGTAATCATCTCAGTGGAATTGCATTGTTTTATGCCACTGTCCTGGGGGCGTGTGACTCAACGTGTAAGCTATTTTACCAGAGAATAGTGGGGGGCATGTCCAGTCGCAGCTCATTATCAGATAATCTTCTTTGTCTGCATCTGGGTGACTCATGTGTACATTCCACGAAATTGTCCTGTATCTGTCCCTTGACATAATTGTTGCTGGAAAGGGAACTGTGAAAATACTGCTCTGTCACCAGTAGTCTATGATGGAGGGCAACTTTACCATTGCCATGTAAAATAAGAGCCCAATGTAGCGATACATCTCACTCACGGTTACATCTCTCCATTTGTATTTGTGTCCCTTGGCTATTGACTTGGCAGCTTGAGCATTTGTGTTGTGGCACAGAGTTGACAACACTCTCCGGGAAAAACATTTTAAATAGACTAAATGGAGAATGAGAGTCAGAAGACCTCAGTTGAGGTCCAGGTTCACGTGCAGGCAGGAATCGCAGAGTCTGTGGAACTGTGTCATTATCTGTCTGATCCTTCCATGACATGGTGGACTGTCAGTGTGCTGCCTTTGCCCTTTTTGGAGCAGGTGCTTGATCACATCTGTTTATGAAACACACACACACACACACACACACACACACACACACACACACACACACACACACACACAGACACATGAACATCACTAATTGTGTCATTGGTAAAGTTGTTTGCATATGTCATACAATGCAATAATGATTCAAACTAAATATAATTTAAGAAAATATAAAATATGTACTTACTCAGGATGATTCTTGGTCAAACTCAAAATGGAGCGACACCTGCGTGGCCTGGTGTGAGTTTTCAGTGAAGGCAGGGGTGATGCAGCCACATTCTTAAAAATAACCAAACAATATATTTTAGGATGATGAATACACTTGAACAATATATATTTGTTAGCATGCTTTGTACATAGCATATACACCTCAGCATTTCAGAACATCTCTGCTAGCGAACACTACATAACAGCATTTCAGGATGATCAGTGACACCAACCAAAACTGATCTGAGGCTAAAATATAACTTTATATAACGTCAACAATATTTAGAGCATACAATTACAAAAAGTTAATGTTACAAATGAGCAGATATTGGCGAATTTTTGTTGTAACATTAAAAGGCAATGCTGACAAAAGCTAGGCAGAGATGTTTACAAACAATATTAGTTTTATATGATCAGAATGTAAGACTAAATAACTTACTCATCATAGCAACTTGAATCGTCGGAATTGCAATCTTTTTTGGATAAAAAGGTAAATTCCTCATTACTGTCCAAAACCATCTAAAGAGCTTCCTTACTGGTGTAGCGTGTCATCTTTCGAACGCAGCTGAATGTGTAATCATCTCAGTGGAATTGCATTGTTTTATGCCACTGTCCTGGGGGGCGTGTGACTCAACGTGTAAGCTATTTTACCAGAGAATAGTGGGGGGGCATGTCCAGTCGCAGCTCATTATCAGATAATCTTCTCCATTCAAAGCTCTGCCCATTAGGGGCGCTCCCTAGCCCTCTAAAAAGGCGTCCAGCGTCATAGTAACTCTCGAAGACACCACCCCCAAAGGAAACCCTGACTGAAGAGTCATAGGGCTTTCCCGTTGGCGGAGCAGTTTTGATTTACATATACGTTATTTTGACCGGTAGACTGAGATGTCGCTGGGGACACAACCCCGCTGAAAATCCCTCATTATAAGAAGTCCCAGATGTACTACAAAAATTAACGAGGCCATTAAACCTAGCAATCATAAGCACACCATGAATGGGACCACTGTCCCCGTCTGAAAACGGGAGAGACACTGTATGAGAGATGCAATTCTCCTCTTTGTCAGCATGACTCGATAGGAGAGGGAATCTAAACTGAGCCCCAGATATTCTGTGCACTGCGCAGGTTTAAGCTGATTTTGTCCTTGTTTATTTTAAATACCAAGTTGTAGAGATGCATGACCACACTCTCCATATCTCTGTTCGCTCACTCTCTCAATGGGGAGCATATCAGATAATCGTCTTTGTCAGACAATATTCGTATCCCGTTGTTCCTCAATGGTAAACGAGCCGCTTCCACACATTGGCTAAAAGTTCTCGGATCTAGAGACAGTCCGAATGGAATGGTTTGAAACTCGTAGGCAGGGCCCCTGTGTGCAAATTTTAGCTATTTTTTGTGAGACAGGTAAATGTCTATGTGGAAATACGCATCTGAAGAGATGGAGCACATCTCGGACCAAGAGATGTGCTCCCTCTCTTTGGGATCACAAAGTACTGTGATAAAAAGCCCTGACCGCCTTCCTCCTCTGGCGCAACTGTGATCTCTCGCTTGCTTAAAAGAGAGTCGATCTCAGGCGTGGTGTAGTGTCCGTAGTTGGTCACGTCAAAGCGATTCCCATAGTGAAACACTGAGCGAAGTAAGAAAAAAACCTTTTATTATGATGTCCAGTTTTTCTTGAATATTGTAAACATCACTGTAAATATATCTGTGACCAAATCAGTGTCTTCTTCTCTGACAGCCATTGTAAAATTAAGAGCTATTAAATCGACACAAATTTTTTGAGCTTTTGCAATTTGCTATAGATGCGGTTGCGGAGCTCTGACCAGTGAGCTCTCTGACCATCCAATCAAACAACACAAAACTGCTGTTTGTATGCCTTTTTGAAGGTTTTGGAGGTGCCAAATCACAATCTGATTGGTTAAAGCAACAGCTTCAAACTATGTGGATTGCACTAAGGATGCCTGGAGTGATCACGGTCAAGGCAAGGCAAGATGTTACCATTGACCCCAGCAATGTGTGATGGCTGAAACCTGATTGGATAGAAACTCAAACCTAAACAGACACTACTAAAAGCAACACACCTGAGAGAAACACTATAAAATGAAAAGAGAATAGACTATTGGCAATAATTTAATACATTTCCATGGACAAAAATATATTAAAATATTAATCAGTAATTCTGATAGAGTTTAGGCCAGTGGAGAAAGTCTTGCTGGCCCGGACAGAACACCACTGTGTAAAAATATAGATTTTAACATCTTTTTCACACCTTGAACAGTGGGTTGGCATAATGGATACTAGACAACTATTAGATATAGACCATTTTCACTCAGCATTTGTTTTAGGATATATAACATCACATTTTCCATTTATGAGAATGATTAATCTAAATAAGGCGATAACATCTGTGAATTACCCACATCCTGCATTAGGAGTAAAGAAGTGAACACAACTAATCACTAATCAATCAAAACTGTTTATGACATTACACAATATAACATTCACAATGTGATCCATAGGAAATCACTAGGCTTTTTTAAAAGATCGCTCATCAGAAAGTTTCACAAAACACTGTGTCCATTACCCATGTGTTTTTTCATTCCTACAGATCAGTCTTCATTGAAACCGCTGTCTGTTTTTGAGTGAAGGCTTTATCCCCTGTGCTACATGTCTGCTTCAACTAGAACCTCACATCCCAAATTTTCGACAGTGCGCTCTTCCATTGGTGACACGGTTGTTCTAGAATGTAAAATCTCTCTTGAAATCAGTAAAGTTACCAGAGAGATTAAGTGGTTTAAGGGAACAGAATGTGTTCACCAGGAGGCTTTGGGAGATTTGTGTTGGGGACATGTATCTCTGACACTAAGAGATGTTAAAGTCAAGGATTCAGGACAGTACAGGTGTGAAGCTCATGGAGAAAGAAAAGAAGAAATTGGTGTTGTTTATCTTCATGTTGCAGGTAAGTGTTTAGATAGATAGATAGATAGATAGATAGATAGATAGATAGATAGATAGATAGATAGATAGATAGATAGATAGATAGATAGATAGATAGATATTTGTGGAAAGCATTTTGTTCAGTAACAGCTGTTTCCGCTGTGTTCCTTCTCAGGGTTTAAACTGGTCCCCAGCTCACAACCTTTTGGCTTCTCCCATTTTTTTCCTGGTGATGATGCCACGCTTCCCTGCCATCTGTCTCCAAAAAGGAGTGCTGTTGCCATGGAGATCAGGTGGTTTAAGGGGGCAGACTGCATTTGTGTGTATCAGAATGGGCAGATGAGAGAGGGGAAAGACTACGAGGGCAGAGTGAGTCTCTTCACCCACGAGTTGAAGGAAGGAAACTTGTCTCTGATGCTGAGGAATGTTCAGGAGTTGGATAATGGAGAGTATAAGTGTAAAGTCACTCATGGAAAGGACAAGGTGAAAAGTGATCAAAACTCACTATGTGTGAAAGGTAGTTTTTCAAAATCAAATTCAAATTTTATTTGCCACATACATATTCATACAGAGTATGACAAACAAAACAAAGATTCAAGACAAACAATTATTCAATAATAACATCTGTTTATTGATTATCTTTAAAGACTTATTCAATAAATAACCAATAAAACTGCAATATAAATTATGTCTTATTTTTAAATCTAAGTGAGTTTGGCATTGCAGTGATGTACATTATTATTACAATGTTAAAATTACAGACTGTATATTTAGGAGTGAGGACTAGATTAATGTACTCTTGTGAGTACAAACATTACAAACGACTTCTGGTGATAAAGTGGGATTCAGTTTGTAATCTGTGTTAAACTGAAACATTATTTTTTAACTCCATTATTACATTTTATAAATGTTTTTGTTTCTTGCCTGTTTTCTTGAGATGTTAAAACACCAATGGCAACTTGTTGGGTCTGGTCAAAGTTGTGCTTTTATAGAGCTTATTGATTTGAGGTTAGTTGTGGAGTTTGCAATGGGGTTTGCTATAGGGATTTTTTTTAGGAATTAATATAGACATTTTGGAAGGATGTGCAGATCAAATAAAATGAAATAAAATGAGCACTCCAGCTTTATGGTGGTGCTGGAGTGCTACAAAAAACAGACAAAGATCTTTTCTTTACAGATTCATAAATCTTAATTTTAAAGAAATTTAAATAAATCCACCCTACTTTGATTTTTTTTTTTGCTAAATTGCTATATATGTAAATCCACCTGTAAATTAGTACTCCTTTCAAGCAATCAAATAAAACTTTAAAATGTACCTGTAATATGAATTACATGTATTGAAATTAAACAGAACACTTCCAATATTAGTAATGATACGGAAATTGAATGTAATAATTGACTGAACAACTGTAACATTTATTTGTTTCGTCTTCTTCCTTCTTCTTAGAATTGCAACTGACCCCTGAACCATACTTTTACCTTATAAAGAGCATTTCTGAAGCATCTGTTGCCCAACCAGTCACTGTCCATGCCTACGCTGATGATGAAGTCACTCTGCCCTGTTACCTCTCTCCTCCAATTAGTGCTGTTCCCATGGAGATCAGGTGGTTTAAAGGGACAGACTGTATTTGTGTGTATCAGAATGGGCAGGTGAATGAGGGGAAGGGCTTTCAGGGCAAAGTGTGTCTTTTTATCCACAAGCTGGAGGAAGGAAATGTGTCTCTGATGCTGAGAAATGTTCAGGAGTCAGATGATGGAGAGTACAAGTGTGAGGTGACTTGTCAAAAATGCAAGATGGAAAGCAATGGAGTTTCCCTACATGTGTCAGGTAATAATTGATGAACAAACATAAATGTGATGATGTATGTACTGTGTTTATTCCATACAGCTAAAAGTATCATTATCAGAGCCAAAACTTTTGCCTTTTTAGATCACACTTTACCCTGTGTTTCTCTTCTCAGAGTTTAAACTGGTCTCCAGCTCCAGTGATCTTGACATGCCTGATAAATTTTATGGTGATGATGTCACTCTCTCCTGCCACCTCTCTCCTCAAATGAGTGCTGTTGCCATGGAAATCAGATGGTTTAAAGAGACAGAATGTATTTGTGTGTGTCAGAATGGGCAGGTAAATGAGGGGAAGGGCTACGAGGGCAGAGTGAGTCTCTATACCAAAGAGCTGGAAGATGGAAATGTGTCTCTGTTGCTGAGGAATGGTCAAGAGTCAGATGATGGAAAATACACATGTGAAGTCACCAAGAGAAAAGACAAGGTGGAAACTAAACATTACTGGCTGCGTTTGAACGGTAATTTTATAAGACAAACAAATATTCAATGCTAGATTCTCTGAAGCCCTCTGCTGGTGAAGAAGTGCAATGTCCTAAATTGGTGTTACTGTCAGACTTCAGAATCAGAAAAGGTTTTATTGACAGGTACAGCAAAGGGTTCAGCAAAGAGCACTTTACAGTACTAGGACTTTGTCTTTGTGTCAGGTGAAAATATATACAGATACGTGTTTGAGTTTAGTGTATTTGACTCAGCTCATAATTAGAGATTAGTTACAACAATACCATTTCAGCTTTCTAATTTTACATTTACATTTGTGGCATTTAGCAGACGCCCTTATCCAGAGCGACGTGCAAAAGTGCTTTAAATCTCTAGTAATCAATAAATCTACACTGGTACACCAGATTACAAACTTAATATAAATATAACTTTTGAATTCTACAAACGTGGAAAGTGCTAATTTAAGTGTAATTTAATCTAGGATTCACCCAGGTGTTAACTGATATAGTTCTGTGTTTTTTCTTTTTTCTTATTCTTAGAATTGAAACTGACCCCTAGCCCATTCCATTTTCATACACAGAGAATGAAGTCTTACACCATTTGTGCCTGTGCTGGTGTTCAAGTCACTCTGCCTTGTCATCTGTCTTCTATAACTAGCGCTTCTGCCATGGAGATCAGGTGGTTTAAAGGGACAGACTGTATTTGTGTGTATCAAAATGGGCAAGTGAATGAGGGTAAGGGCTACGAGGGCAGAGTGGGTCTTTTTAACCTCAAGCTGGAGAAAGGAAACGTATCTCTGATGCTGAGGAATGTGCAGAAGTCAGATAATGGAGAGTACAAGTGTAAGGTGACTCGTCGAGAACACAATATGGAAAACACCGTTAACCTACATGTGTCAGGTAATAATTGATGAGCAAACATGCATGTGATGAGGCATGTACTGTGTATAATCTATGCAGTCAAAAATATGTGCACACCTGACAATCAAACTCATAAGTGGTTCATCCTCAAACATTTACCACAAGGTTAATTTGAAGCATTACAATTTTTATTCACAGTCAGAGGTTTAAACCTGTTCCAGCATGACAATGCCCTGATTTACAAAGCAAGCTCTATTAAGATATAATGTGTTGTTGTGAAATTTGAAGTGGAAGAACTTGAGTGTTCTGCAACTCCACTGAACATCTTTGGGATTATCTGGAACTGGAGTCTCCCAAACATCCCCAAATCAGTGTCTGATCCCATGAATTCTCTTAAAGTGGAATAAAATCAAAACCCACAGCCACTTTACAAAAACTAGTGTAAAGCCTTCTCAGAAAGTGGAGCCCATATAGTATGTATGTTTGAAACAATAAGTATAACAGAAGTATTTTTGGGTGTGATGATCAGGAGTGCACAAACATTTCTCCAACCCAACAAATGTCCTCTGTTGAAAATTAACAAAAAAGAGTAATTAAATGACACAACA
Source organism: Silurus meridionalis (assembly GCF_014805685.1). Taxonomy (NCBI): domain Eukaryota; kingdom Metazoa; phylum Chordata; class Actinopteri; order Siluriformes; family Siluridae; genus Silurus; species Silurus meridionalis. The sequence goes on along the minus strand of NC_060887.1, from coordinate 39,481,493 downwards.
CACTCTCATTAATCAAAGCCTTTAAAGTAACAGGGGAATTTATTTAAAAGAGGGCAGTTGGTATTTTACTCAGCAACACAGTCAGCCACGAGAATCTCTTGTCCCTCCTCAGGAGTCTTAGTATTCATGGCACATAAAGGAAATGGTTTGCTTCCTTTGTGGGGTGGGGGTTAATCTTATCAGGTGACTTGGAGCGATCTGCTCCATGCAGACTTTAGACTGGTGTCCCAAAGAGCTCAGTACTTGGTTCTGTCCTTTGCTTTATCTTTGCTTTTTAGGACCATATTACATAGGTTTACTTACTTACTGTGGATGGCAGTTTATCAGTTAAAACTGAAATGTTGTTCATCCCAGGTGATTCCTAAACATATCAAGATCTTGTGACCCTCCCTGGTCAACTCTCTGAACGCAGCTCCTGGGGAGCTTTGGACAATCAACACTTTCTTTCCTCTTAAATTTTTTTAAACATTATTTTTTTGTTTGTTCAGCCCATTTTAATTTCAATGCTGAACTACTGTTGTATTGGCGAAGGTTCTGCCTCTGAAGAACATGACTGCTTTACTTCCTAAGATCTCCAACACCAACCCATAACTACATTTCCTCCTTTGGCCTCCTGTAGCTGCTGCATTAGATTTAACACACTAGCCAAAAAAGGAAGCAATGCCTCCTTCCTCACAGCACTTATCTCACACTGCACTGCACCACACTCTGTCTATTCATCTACTACTGTTAAACAGAGTGGTTATATGGATGTTTTTAACTCTGTGAATTATTAAACTAGTATTTGGATGTATTTTTTGATAGCGAATGTAACTGATCAATAATCTGTGGTAACTATGGTATCCCCTAATGGGAGCAGAACCCGAAAGAAGAAGAACTATGGTAACTGTAGTTGATGTAACTGCAGCCTGTCTATGTTTTATATATATATATATCTGTTTTTCCTTCCAGAATTTAAGCTGGTCCACAGTCCTGAAGATGTTGGAAAATCCTCTGGATCAGAGTATGGATTTGACATGTTTATATCTGATGGTCATGATGAAGTCACTCTGCCCTGTTACATCTCTCCTAAACAGAGTGCTGTTGCTATGGAGATCAGGTGGTTTAAAGAGACAGACTGTATTTGCGTGTATCAGAATGGGCAGGTGAAAAAGGAGCAGGGCTACGTGGGCAGAGTGATTATTTTCACTCATAAGCTGGAGGAAGGAAATGTTTCTCTGATGCATGTGGAGATGAGAAGGTGGAAACTTCAGTTTACCTTTACAAAGGTAATCTTTACAAAGTTCTTATCAACGTATCAACAGTACAGAATGACATCAATACATTTATATAGAAAGTTTGACAGACCCCTATTTTAGTGCCGAATTTACTCCATGTTCCATGCTGCAGAAAAAAAACATCTAATCACATCTAATCATTTTATAACGATTGGCCAGGCAGAGGGACTGAGCTGGGAGGAATGTGCTGCAAGTTAGAGCAATAAAGGATGGAGATAGAAATGTGTTGACTAGTGAGGAGAGTGTGTTGAGAAGATGGAGGGAGTATTTTGAGCAGCTGATAAACGAGGAAAATGAGAGAGAGAGAATGTTGGGTGGTGTGGAGTTGGTGAAGAAGGATGTGGATAGGATTAGTAAGGAGAAGGTGAGAGCAGCGATTAAGAGGATGAAAAGTGGAAAGTTGGTTGGACCAGATGACATACCAGTGAAAGCATGAAGATGTTTAGGTGAGATGGCAGTAAAGTTTTTAACCAGATTGTTTAACAGGATTTCGGAAGGTGAGAAGAAGCCTGAGGAATGGAGAATAGATGAAGTTATGGGAAAGAGTAGTGAAAGCCAGGCTGAGAGAAGAGGTGATCATCTGTGAGCAACAGTATGGTTTTATGCGAGGAAGATGCTGACGCCTTATTTGCTTTGAGAATGTTGATGGAGAAGTATAGAGAAGGTCAGAAGAAGTTGCATTGTGTATTTGTGGATTTAGAGAAAGCGTATGAAAGGGTGGAGAGAGGAGTTGTGGTATTGTATTAGGAAGTCAGGTGTGTCAGGGAAGTATGTGACGGTGGTGCAGGACATGTATGAGGACAGTGTGACAGCAGTGAAGTGTGCAGTCGGATCGAGAGACTGGTTTAATGTGGAAGTTGGACTGCATCAAGGATCGGGTCTGAGCCATTTCCTGTTTGCAGTGGTGATGGACAGGTTGACGGACGAGGTCAGACAGGAGTCTCCCTGGACTATGATGTTTGCGGATGATAATATTGTGATTTGTGGTGAAAGTAGTAAACAGGTGGAGAAGAGCCTGGAAAGGTGGAGGTACATGCTGGAGAGAAGGGGAATGAAAGTCAGTAGGAGTAAGACAGAGTACATGTGTGTGAATGAGAGGGAGGGCAGTGGAGGGGTGCGGTTGCAGGGAGAAGAGGTGGAGAAGGTGGAGAGTTCAGGTACCTGGGATCAACAGTGCAAAGTAATGGAGAGTGAGTTAGAGAAGTGAAGAAAAGAGTGCAGGCAGGGTGGAGTGGGTGGAGAAGAGTGACAGCAGGAGTGATTTGTGATAGAAGAGTATCTGTGAGAGTGAAAGGAAAGTTTATAGGACTGTGGTGAGACCTGAGATGTTGTATGGATTAGAGACAGTGGCATTGAGTAAAAGACAGGAGGTGGAGCTGGAGGTAGCAGAGCTAAAGATGTTGAGATGTTCGTTGGGAGTGACGACAATGGACAAGATAAAAAATGAGTTTATTAGAGGGACAGCACATGTAGGATGTTTTGGAGACAAGGTGAGGGAGGTGAGATTGAGATGGTTTGGACATGTGCAGAGGAGGGACATGGGGTATATCAGTAGGAGAATGCTGAGGATGGAGACACCAGGAAGGAGGAAAAGAGGAAGACCAAGGAGGAGGTTTATGGATGTGGTGAGGGAAGACATGCAGGTAGTTGGTGTGAAAGAGGCAGATGTAGAGGGCAGGGGGTCTGGAGACGGATGATCCGCTGTGGCGCCCCCTAATGGGAGCAGCCGAAAGAGGAAGAATCCGAATTTTTGCCTGAATTCATTTTAAGCTGTTTATTGTTCTGTTCTTCTGGAAATTCAATTAGCAATTACACACATGCTAGCATTATTAATACAATCAGTTAAGTTCTTCGAGTCATTAAGACCAATTTTTATATGAATCATTCCACTTTTACACACTAACCTACACACAAGTTTAGTTCTGTGTATTTATTCCCATTTGTATTTATTTTGTTATTAATGTAAAACTCTCTCATCTTCTTCCTACTTTTACATAGTGATTTGGGAAAGTAAGTATGACATTATTATCTTTTATAAATTATTTAACTAAATCTTCACACAGGAATCACAAAATCAAGCACACACACACACACACACACACACACACACTCTATTTTATCTTGTACAAGAAGACTTCACAGTGTCATGATCGGCTGTATAACATTTTTAAATGTGTTTTATTCAATTAATTGTTTTAACCACATCGTTACTATGCTCTAAACTACACACACATTTAAATATTTAAGAAGTTTTTATATTATAATTCATTTTAATTTGTGATGAATTTAACCATCTTTATTCTCATTTGTCTTTTAAAACAGCGATGTCTAAATGTAAGTATTATTATTTTCAGAGCATCATACAATTGTTTTTTATAATTTTTTCTCTAACACACATAAACACACTTATTTTACCATTATAAGACTTTAGTGTTATGATCATGATACATTTTTTTATGTTTTCTTGATTAAATTATTTTAATCTGTCATTCCTACACAATCAATCATACGCACATTCTGATCAATTTATTATTATTTTTTATTCCGATTTGTTCTTAATGTAACTCTCTTTAATCTCATTTCTCTTTTCTAGCATTAATACCTAAAAGTAAGTATTACATTATTATTTTTGAATTGTAACCTTAATTTTCTCACATGAATTACAGTCATACAACACACACATACATACACATGCACACACACACACACACACACACACACACACACACAATGGTAAAATGTATAATAGGGTTTTATAGTGATACACTAACATCTTTCACATTCACAAAGTCAGAAACCCACAAATCAATTTCTTAAATTCCTAATGTCCTTCTGAATTTAGTCAAAGGAAGATCAAGTGATGATGAACACAATCCTGGTAAGTAGATCATGTATCTAATCAATCTCTTTTAAACATCTGTTGGGCAAAAAAGAAGAAAAAGACCACAAATGGCAGAGCCCTGACTGTGACCAAATCAATTCAAATCAAATCTAATTTTATTTGAATATAAAGGGAATGGAATGAGGATAAAAATAAAACTAAGAAAAAAAGAAGGTAGATAAATAAAAAGTATAAACTACGTAAAATATAGACGATATATTTGAAAATATGTGTACATACAAAGATGTTTATGGTAGATATTGACAGTAAAAATGTAAGTGATCTACATGATTGTCCTTAAAGTGTCCATGTGCAGTATGGTGTGGTATAAAGTGCACTGTGCTGTTCAGAGTTAAAGTAACAGTCCAGAGTTGAAGATGGTTTGAGAGATTCAGGGTGTTTTCTGGTTTAAACTCCAAATGGCCTGCGGAAAGAAGCTCCTCGTGATTCTCTCTGTTTGCTTTCAAGGAGAGGTAGTGTTTGAACATACATGCATTCATTTGTAAGCATTTTTGCCAACAGAAACAGGAGACTAATGCTGTAGATAGATGGATGGACAGAAAAAATAAATTATAACTGATATAACTGATAAACAATACAAATAAAGTATCAGGTTGCTGTCGGTTATAAAGTAATAAAGTGAAGATAAAATATATTAATTTATATTTTTATATAAAAAGTGGTTATATAATGTTTTGATCTTTGGTTAAGTAATTGAGAAAACTTAAAAAAAAAAAGGAAACGGTTCTAAAAAATATTGGAATAAAATGGTTTTTTTTTTTTTTATGTCCTTAATAAGCTAAGTATTATACTATCTTGCTTATGTAGTCCATGACCATCTTCTTGGCCTTGGCCACATTATGAAGTGGTGCAACATCTACCTCTAAAGGCCCATGCACTCCCCTTTGTCCAGCAATCTGAACTGTACTGTGTGGTCCACCATGTTAATGTCCTCCCCAGCTGCATCCCATGACTCTTCCCAGTCTGTGGTCTCAAAGCTAATCTAAAGTAGTTTCAGGACATTATGTCTGTATGTGAGTGTCAGTAAAAACCAGGTTATGGTCAGTCCTTCTGAATGTGGACAGAGCAGATGTCGAGTTTACTCTTCTACACAAAAGTAACACAAAAGTGATCATTATTCAATTCATATTCAATCAAATCAGTCTCACTTTTGAGCACATAATACACACTAAAAATACACAGTCTTCATGTATTCATTAATCCACTGGCTTTTATGTGATCAATTTTCTTTTACAAGGAAAACACGGAAGACGTTGGAGTTATCAGTTAGACTTACCAACCAGTAAGTAATCCATGTACTGTACTGTGTTGAAGGATGAAGTTCCACTGAAACAGTTTTACTAAAATCTCCTCTGTGTGTGTGTGTGTGTGTGTGTGTGTGTGTGTGTGTGTGTGTGTGTGTGTGTGTGTGTGTGCAGTGTGAAGACAAAGCTTGGGTGAAAAAGACCAAGACAGAGAAAAGAAGACAATTCCAGTAAAGGACATTAGAAAGCATTAACACAGCGAAAAGATTTCCAGTGATTTTTTTTTTACAATGCTGTTACCAGTCCTAGCTAATTTCAGCTAGCTAACTAGCCTATTTTAGTCTCTAGATTAAATCTATTACTGTCACTTTATCATTGCAACTGTACATAGCTACAGGTAAAGATTGATGTCAAATCATATAGTGGTCAAGATCCCGAAAATACATGGGTCATTATTATTATTATTATTTTTTTAGACTTTTCAGCTGGTTCTTACTCACTAACCATTTAGGCATGGACTGCACTGGACAAGCTGTGGTACCTGGGACCAAGATGTTAGCATGGGCCTCCATTGATCAAACTTGTTTGTCTTTAACCTTTTCTGAACCATTTTTCATTTGTGGCAGAGTGCAATATATCCTCATATCAATATATCCTGCTGAAAGAAACCAGAGCCATCAGGGAACACCTTTTCCATGAAAGGGTGTACATGATCTGCAACAATGCTTAGGTAGGTGATACAAGTCAAAGGAAAATACCCATTGATGGCTGGACCCAAGCTTTCCCAGCAGAATGCCCAAAGCATCACACTGGCTCTGCCGGCTTCTTTTATTCCCATAGTGCATCCTGGGGAACAATGTGGGATTGTTCCCCAGATAAGCGACGCACACTCGCCCAGCCGTCTGCATGATGTAAAAGAAAGCATGATTCATCAGACCTGGCCACTATCTTTTATTGTTTTGTGGTCCAGTTCTGATGCTCCTGTGCCCATTGTTGGCATTTTGGTGCTGGACAGGGGTCAACATGGACACCCTGACTGGTCTGTGGCTACGCAGCCCTATACACAACAATCTGAGATGTACTGTGTATTCTGAAACCTTTTTTTTAATCAAAACCTGCATTAACCTCTTTAGCAATTTGAGCTACAGTAGTTTTCCTGTAGTTTTGGACCACATGGGTCAGACTTTGCTTCCCACGTGCATCATTGAGCCTCAGCTGCCAATGACCCTGTCACCTGTTTACCACCGTTCCTTCCTTGGACTTCCTTTTGATAGATACTGACCACTGCTGACTGGGAACAGCCCACAAGAGCTGCAGTTTTGGAGATGCTCAGACCCAGTTTTCTGGATATCACAATTTGTCCCTTTTTAAACTTGCTTAAATTCTTACACTTGCCCATTTTTCATACTTTTAACACATCAACTTTGAGGACAAAATGCTCACTTGCTAACTAATATATCCCACCCACTAAGAGGTGCCATGCTGAGGAGATAATCAGTGTCATTCACTTCGCCTATCAGTGGTCATAATATTGTGCCTGATTAGTATTTTTTTTTTTTTAGTTTTCTCCTGATTAGTCAGCTCAGAAACATCTGCATTTAACCTGTTACTTGTAAAATTACAAATATAACTTCTTTAGGAGAAAGAAGAAAAAGTCTGAAAAGCAGCTGAGGTATTAATGTATTATGTTTAGTCATTATCGTCATTTACATTTTTAAATGTATGTTTAATTATTATTATGAATGTGTTCCAGCATGAAAGCTGTGCCTGATTCCTTTTACATGTGCTTCTGGTGCTATAACAAAGCTGTAGAAAAAAACACGGTTAATGATAGAGAGTGCTGTTGTAATGTATCTGTATTCTGAAGGTAAGACAGTGTCCTTCACTCCTGAATCTCAGGCCAGTATGAAATCCTGATCTGTCTCTCTGGTCGATAATTCTGTTCGAGTTTAGTTTTTGAGACAGATATTATTTAAAATCTGGTATGAAGGAGGGTAAAAATAAAACTGAACCTTAAAAATCCCATAAAGACTATTTCTGATCCCTACAAACAGAATACAATCTGTAATTAATTCACTAAGACTAATGAATAATCTACCCACTGTACACATTTTCTGCATGACTTCTATTTTTCTGTTCTATTGATTAGCATTGTTGCTAATGGTGTTTTTTGTTTCGCAAATTGTGTTTTAGCTAAATATAAAAATCTAGAAATAAAACAAATTTTTTATTAAAAGCATTTTCCATATGTAAAAATATTTACATTTACAGTAGAAACACATTTTAGTAGAACATGGTTATTAATACTACTGCTTTCTGGTGAATTTTATACGATTGATATGCATTGTATTTTGTTCTATAATAAAGAAATTAATGTAATAAAAATGTGTAAGATTGCATGCATCACAAATGTTTATTCCATATTAAACAACAAACACAGATATCTTTATTAAAATCAGGTCAAAGGGAAAAAACTGAATAGAGAAGAATAGAAGATGAGAAAGAAATGGTCATTAATATTTACTCTAAAATGAAATAATGAAGGTGAAAACAGAACAGGTATATTGAACTGTTAGAAATCCAGAGCCAAGGCCAGGGAACAAGTCAAGTTAACCAGTACACAGTGAAACAAAACACAACATAAATTAATATAAGATAAGACAAACCACAAACACTGCACTAAAATGAAATTATACAACATTTAATGCAAAAACACAATACAGGACGATGCCAGTAGATGTATTATTGGGAAATTATACACATACGTGCATATGAGACATAAAAAGATCATGTAAATTAAAATTAATATGATTAGAAAAAAAAAGCAACATGGTATAATGATCATATATGCACCTTAAAAACTTGGAAATAAGAACCTAATTGGTGTCAAACAAAATTGATATTTCGTTTGCATATTTGCATACCCTCACAGATCATAATCCTATGCTCTTCTGACGGTTACATCTCAGAAGAAGACCTGGAGCTATCACCTGACCTTGAGAGCCTGATTACCCTAGCCACAAAGATTGACCAGAGAGCCTTTCATTCGCTGGAGAACCCCTCCTCAGATGACTCCGAGTCCAGTGCCCCTTTTTTCACTTCAGACCAGGGAGATTGGTCGCAAGCAGTTGAAGCAAGCCACTGCCTGGACCCCTCCAGGTCCGTACCTTAGGCGGGCATGGCCTCCACAGAGCAACCTGTTGGACCAAGCCCTTGCTCATGACCTCGGTCATACTTGCTTTACATTTACATGTATTGCACTAAGCAGATGCCCTTGTCTAGAGTGACGTACAAAAGTCCTTTGAGTCTCTAGCAATGAATAAATCTACACTGGTACGTAGATAACAAACTTAAGATAAATCTGCCTACAACTCTGTTGGTTTTTTTGTTGTTCTTTTCTTTTAACAAAGCAAACTTGGATAGTGTTAGTTTAAGTGTTTCAGGAAGAAGAAGGTCTTCACCTGTTGCTTGAAGATAGCCAATGACTCTGCTATTTGGACATCTAGGGGAAGTTCATACCACCACCTCGGTGCCAGAACAGAGAAGAGCCTTGAAGTATACTTACCTCTCATTCTGAGAGAAGTTAGTACCAGTCAAGCAATGATGGAGGATCTCAGAAAGCGTGGTAGAGTGCGAGGTGTGATGGTGTGTCTCTGAGGCAATATGGTGCTGGTCCATTATTGTCCTTATAGGCAAGCATTAGTGTTTTGAATCTGATATGTGCAGCTACTGGAAGCCTGTAATGAGAGCGCATCAGTGGGGTGGTGTGGGAGAACTTGGGCGAATTAAACACAAGGGATAGGCATAGGCAAGTGAAATGAGAACTTCTGAAGAATCACACCTGATGATCTGATCCCCTAATACCATGAGCGACATTACACATACACACACACACACACACACACACACACATCTATACAGATTTCACAAGATATCAAGATTGGTATTTGCACAAGCATAGTTATCTACAGAATACAATTTCCATGTAAAGCTGATCAGCTGCTCAGAAAATTGTGCATTAAACTAAAAGAACTATAATATAAAATATATTAGATAAAGATAATCAGAGTATATGTACTGTGTTGAGGTGAACTGTATGCTGTATTAATGCACTTGTTTACTGGGGAATTCTAATTGGCTGTCACCTTGCTGAGCTCCTGACCGCCCCCTTCTGGGCAAGGGCTGAACTGTGAGAGCAGCAGGGAGTTGGTGTTGATGGCAGATTATAGACAGCAAATGTACACTTTGGCAATGCTTGTCCACACTTTACACACAACCTGTCTCACACACACACACACACACACAGAATTTGACTTGTACTATGAGAGAAATTAAAGATTTCTTTAAAAAAAAACAGATAATGTGTGTGATCGACTGTGTGTGTGTGTGTGTGTGTGTGTGTGTGTGTGTGTGTGTTCAGTTACACAAGACCATCAATACTAGCACACTAGATCACATTGTTCAGGAAAAATAAAGTGAGGGCTGTTGGTGACTGGACGGATCCTTTCGAGTTTAGTTTTTGAGACAGATATTATTTAAAATCTGGTATGAAGGAGGGTAAAAATAAAACTGAACCTTAAAAATCCCATAAAGACTATTTCTGATCCCTACAAACAGAATACAATCTGTAATTAATTCACTAAGACTAATGAATAATCTACCCACTGTACACATTTTCTGCATGACTTCTATTTTTCTGTTCTATTGATTAGCATTGTTGCTAATGGTGTTTTTGTTTCAAATTGTGTTTTAGCTAAATATAAAAATCTAGAAATAAAACAAATTTTTTATTAAAAGCATTTTCCATATGTAAAAATATTTACATTTACAGTAGAAACACATTTTAGTAGAACATGGTTATTAATACTACTGCTTTCTGGTGAATTTTATACGATTGATATGCATTGTATTTTGTTCTATAATAAAGAAATTAATGTAATAAAAATGTGTAAGATTGCATGCATCACAAATGTTTATTCCATATTAAACAACAAACACAGATATCTTTATTAAAATCAGGTCAAAGGGAAAAAACTGAATAGAGAAGAATAGAAGATGAGAAAGAAATGGTCATTAATATTTACTCTAAAATGAAATAATGAAGGTGAAAACAGAACAGGTATATTGAACTGTTAGAAATCCAGAGCCAAGGCCAGGAACAAGTCAAGTTAACCAGTACACAGTGAAACAAAACACAACATAAATTAATATAAGATAAGACAAACCACAAACACTGCACTAAAATGAAATTATACAACATTTAATGCAAAAACACAATACAGGACGATGCCAGTAGATGTATTATTGGGAAATTATACACATACGTGCATATGAGACATAAAAAGATCATGTAAATTAAAATTAATATGATTAGAAAAAAAAAGCAACATGGTATAATGATCATATATGCACCTTAAAAACTTGGAAATAAGAACCTAATTGGTGTCAAACAAAATTGATATTTCGTTTGCATATTTGCATACCCTCACAGATCATAATCCTATGCTCCTCTGACGGTTACATCTCAGAAGAAGACCTGGAGCTATCACCTGACCTTGAGAGCCTGATTACCCTAGCCACAAAGATTGACCAGAGAGCCTTTCATTCGCTGGAGAACCCCTCCTCAGATGACTCCGAGTCCAGTGCCCCTTTTTTCACTTCAGACCAGGGAGATTGGTCGCAAGCAGTTGAAGCAAGCCACTGCCTGGACCCCTCCAGGTCCGTACCTTAGGCGGGCATGGCCTCCACAGAGCAACCTGTTGGACCAAGCCCTTGCTCATGACCTCGGTCATACTTGCTTTACATTTACATGTATTGCACTAAGCAGATGCCCTTGTCTAGAGTGACGTACAAAAGTCCTTTGAGTCTCTAGCAATGAATAAATCTACACTGGTACGTAGATAACAAACTTAAGATAAATCTGCCTACAACTCTGTTGGTTTTTTTGTTGTTCTTTTCTTTTAACAAAGCAAACTTGGATAGTGTTAGTTTAAGTGTTTCAGGAAGAAGAAGGTCTTCACCTGTTGCTTGAAGATAGCCAATGACTCTGCTGTTTGGACATCTAGGGGAAGTTCATACCACCACCTCGGTGCCAGAACAGAGAAGAGCCTTGAAGTATACTTACCTCTCATTCTGAGAGAAGTTAGTACCAGTCAAGCAATGATGGAGGATCTCAGAAAGCGTGGTAGAGTGCGAGGTGTGATGGTGTGTCTCTGAGGCAATATGGTGCTGGTCCATTATTGTCCTTATAGGCAAGCATTAGTGTTTTGAATCTGATATGTGCAGCTACTGGAAGCCTGTAATGAGAGCGCATCAGTGGGGTGGTGTGGGAGAACTTGGGCGAATTAAATACAAGGGATAGGCATAGGCAAGTGAAATGAGAACTTCTGAAGAATCACACCTGATGATCTGATCCCCTAATACCATGAGCGACATTACACATACACACACACACACACACACACACACATCTATACAGATTTCACAAGATATCAAGATTGGTATTTGCACAAGCATAGTTATCTACAGAATACAATTTCCATGTAAAGCTGATCAGCTGCTCAGAAAATTGTGCATTAAACTAAAAAAGAACTATAATATAAAATATATTAGATAAAGATAATCAGAGTATATGTACTGTGTTGAGGTGAACTGTATGCTGTATTAATGCACTTGTTTACTGGGGAATTCTAATTGGCTGTCACCTTGCTGAGCTCCTGACCGCCCCCTTCTGGGCAAGGGCTGAACTGTGAGAGCAGCAGGGAGTTGGTGTTGATGGCAGATTATAGACAGCAAATGTACACTTTGGCAATGCTTGTCCACACTTTACACACAACCTGTCTCACACACACACACACACACACACACAGAATTTGACTTGTACTATGAGAGAAATTAAAGATTTCTTTAAAAAAAAACAGATAATGTGTGTGATCGACTGTGTGTGTGTGTGTGTGTGTGTGTGTGTGTGTGTGTGTGTTCAGTTACACAAGACCATCAATACTAGCACACTAGATCACATTGTTCAGGAAAAATAAAGTGAGGGCTGTTGGTGACTGGACGGATCCTTTCATTCTAGCATCACATTTGCACGGTAATTAAATCTCTTTTGCTTTCTTATATATTGGCATGAACGCAGTAGTTACAGTATTAATAAATCATATAAAAGTCAGCTAGGGAATTTATTGGTTAATTGACGTCAAGGCTTCACCTTCAGCATGTCACTGCCCGTTCATTTTCTCCACCTGTCACCTCATTTCTCTTCTTTATCACAGGTTACACTAAGAACAGTTTTGCAACATTTCTTTAATTGAACAACCAGGATTTATTTATTCTAAACGGATCAGATACAGAAAATAAACTCATCAAGCTGTCTGCTACTCAGAGTTCTAGTTTTGAGTAACTTTATATTCCATCAGTTTTCTATCTTTTTAATAAAATGGTGGTAAAGATATATTCTTTCCAAAGTTAGAATAGCGTTTATTTGTCAGAGAACATAGCGTTTATTAGTTCAGAGAACATAGAATATATATATATAATTTTTTCTTTTTTTTTTTTTTTGAAGAGAAACATGTGGGCTTAGACAACAGCATTTGTATTAAAATAACAAAACAAATCCTGTCATAAATGGAAGTCTATAATGGCCAATTAGTAAAACCAGCCAGACAATAAAGAAAGCCAGATAAGACAGGAATGTTGAAATAGGATTACACTATAAAGATCAACTCTTATCCAATCTAATGGCCATTAAGAATAACTGAGCACATCCTTAAGCACATATTTCAGTTTCACTCTGTGTTGCACATTTGTTATGACAGTCAACCACTTTTTGGGGAGCCTCATGTCCTCGTTACCAATGTGCAGTGTTGTTCAAATAAATGATTTAATTACTAAAACAAATAAACACATACAATTACTCTAATTCTTAACTTCTATACAGGCTACAGAGGTTTCTCACATTAGCATGTCTCCCAATGTGTTTATTTTTAGTATTTGCTCTATGCCGGTGGGAGGAGAAGGACGGTGGTTGCATTGTGATTGTCTCACTCTCTACTTTCCTTATTTACCATCTGAATGTAAATCAGTTTGCTGAAAGTTATCAGACCTTTTGCAACTCATTCAAAGATTTAAAGATAAAAAAAAAGTCTAATTTACACTTACATTTAATGTTGTGAAATATATGGCTTGTTTATGTCCATTACCCATCCCTTCTCTTTTCATTCAAATAGAAAAATGTAAATAAAAAAGAATTCAACAAAAACACATCAAATGTTTAAACTGAGAATATTTTCTTCTTCTTCTTCTTCTTTCGGGTGCTCCCATTAGGTGTCGCCACATCAGATCATCCGTCTCCATACCGCCCTGTCCTCTACATCTGCCTCTTTTAACCCAACTACCCGCATGTCTTCCCTCACCAAATCCACAAACCTCCACCTTGGTCTTCCTCTTTTCCTCCATCCTGGTGGCTCCATCCTCAGTATTTCTCCACCGATATACCCTATGTTCCTCCTCTGAACAAACCATCTCCATCTCAATCTCGCCTCCCTCACCTTGTCTCCAAAATGTCCTACATACGCTGTCCGTCTAATAAACTCATTTCTAATCCTGTCTATCCTCGTCACTCCCAACGAAAACCTAAACATCTTCAGCTCTGCTACCTCCAGCTCCACCTCCTGTCTTTTACTCAGTGCCACTGTCTCTAAACCATACAACATCTCGGGTCTCACCACAGTCCTTTCATGCTCACAAATACTCTTCTATCAAAAATCACTCCTGCTATCACTCTTCTCCACACACTCCACCCTGCCTGCACTCTTTTCTTTACTTCTCTAACACACTCTCCATAACTTTGCACTGTTGAACCCAGGTACCTGAACTCCTCCACCTTCTCCACCTCTTCTCCCTGCAACCGCACCCCTTCACTGCCCTCCCTCTCATTCACACACATTTACTTTGTCTTACTCCTACTGACTTTCATTCCCCTTCTCTCCAGCGCATATCTCCACCTCTTCAGGCTTTTCTCAACCTGCTCACTACTCTCACCACAAATCACAATATCATCCGCAAACATCATAGTCCAGGGAGACTCCTGTCTGACCTCGTCCGTCAACCTGTCCATCACCACTGCAAACAGAAAAGGGCTCAGACCGGATCCTTGATGCAGTCCAACCTCCACATTGAACCAGTCTGTCGTTCCCTACTGCACACTTCACTTCTGTCACACTGTCCTCATACATGTCCTGCACCACCCTCACATACTTCTCTGACACACCAGACTTCCTCATACAATACCACAACTCCTCTCTCCACCCTGTCATACACTTTCTCTAAATCTACAAACACACAATGCAACTCCTTCTGTCCTTCTCTATACTTCTCCATCAACATTCTCAAAGCAAATAATGCATCTGTGGTGCTCTTCCTCGGCATGAAACCATACTGTTGCTCACAGATGGTCACCCCTTCTCTTAGCCTGGCTTCCACTACTCTTTCCCATAACTTTATGGTGTGACTGATCAACTTTATTCCCCTGTAGTTACTGCATGGCTGCACATCTCCCTTATTTTTTTTTTTTAACTGTACCAGCACACTCCTTTTCCATTCCTCAGGCATCTTCTTACCTTCCAAAATCTTGTTGATCAATCTGGTTTAAAAACTCCACTGCCATCTCTCCTAAAGATCTTCATGCTTCTACCGATATGGCATCTGATCCAACCAACTTTCCACTCTTCATCCTCCTAATTGCTGCTATCCCTTCCTCCTTACTAATCATATCCACTTCCTGCTTTACCATCTCTACACCTTCCAACCTTCTCTCTCTCTCATTTTCCTCGTTCATCAGCTGCTCTATCTTCTCAACACACTCTCCTCACTAGTCAACACATTTCCATCTCCATCCTTTACTGCTCTAACTTGCAGCACATCCTTCCCAGCTCGGTCCCTCTGCCTGGCCAATCGCTACAAATCCTTTTCTCCTTCCTTAGTGTCCAACTTCTCTTACGGCTCCTCATATGCCCTTTCCTTGGCTTTCGCCATGTCCCTCTTAACCTGCTGTCACATCTCCTTGTACTCCTGCCTACTTTTCTCATCACTTTTTCGATCCCAATTCTGTTTTGCCAACCTCTTTCTCCTTATGCTCTCCTGCACTTCCTCATTCCACCACCACATCTCTTTGTCTTCATTTCTATTTCCAGATATTACACCAAGTACCTTTCTAGCTGCCTCCCAGAATCACTGCAGTAGTTGCCCAATCATGCAGCACCTCTTCACCACCACTGAGCCCCTGTCTGACCTCCTCCCTTAATCTTACACTACAGTCTTCCTCCTTCAGTTTCCATCACTTATTCTTCTTTTAGTCTTCACTTTCTTCCTCTTTTTCTTCACCTCTAAAACCATCCTACAGACCACCATCCGATGCTGTCTAGCTACACTGTCCCCTGCCAACACGTTCCAGTCTCCAATCTCCTTCAGGTTACATCTATCCTTCTTCGACCAACAGTAGCCCAATTTCCACCGGTACCCTGTTGGCTAACGATACCTGTGGCGGTCGTTGGTAACCCGGGCCTCGACTGATAAAATTCTAATTTTAACTATCATATTTGATTTGGCACATGCTTCACGCTGGATGCCCTTCCTAACACAACCCTCCCCATTTATCTGGGCTTGGGACCGGCACTGAGTGCATTGACTTGTGCAACCCTAATAGCTGAGTTAAACAATTTGTTAAGTTTAAATAGCCTAAAGTCTCCACAAGAAGTTACATTGGGAGATGGTTATTTTGTTAAAGCAACAGGCTGTGGTATTGTTTTGCTAGAAAATGACACTGACTGATGATAAGCCAAAGTAACGTAAGCTGAATAATGAGTTGTATTTTCCAAAATTGTCATACAATTTACTGAGTGTGACAAAAGCAACACAGTGTGGAAAAAAAAGGTCAATATATACATCATCAGAGTTTCAAAATTTCCTACAAAATGAAAGAATTCGACATTCGACAATGAAGGAATTGGAGCGCACAGTAACAAAAACATTGATGGGGACTGTGAGGTCAGTGTTAGCTGATGCAAAGCTACCACAAACGTTCTGGGAAGAAGCACTCTCGCAACTGTGTATTGGAGAAATGAAAGTTCAACAAAATCTGTGAAGGGTATGACTTCTTTTGAAGCCTGGACAGGTGAGAAACCAAAGGTCGATCATCTGCATATATTTGGATGCACTGTATACGCACATATACTCAAAGATGAGTGAAAGAAACTGGATCCCACAGCAGAGATTTTTGTTTTTCTTGGGTATGGGACTTGCAAAACTTGCAAAGGTGTTCACACAGTTTAGATGTGATATTTAATGAATCAGAGTTTGCAAATAAGAAGGAGCCTGGCACAAATAAGGAAGGTGTCATGAAACGATATGTGGAGCTTGATTTTTAGGAATGAGACAGTGAGGAGATTTAAAGACCAGAAAGAATGAGCAAACCACCCGATTATTATTGAGAATGGGTGACAGTCTCTAATAACCAGACAACTGAACCCAAGACTGTAAAAGATGTTATATCCAGTCTAGACAAAGACAAGTGGAAAGAAGCTATGGAGAAATAAATGGACTTACTGTACATAAATGATGTTTGGAATCTGGTCAAGTCGCACAAGGGTTCTCTCAAAAGTTTGGGGAGACGATGATGAGACATTTAGCCCAGTGGTTAGATTTCAGTCAATTAGGACAATAATTGCTGTACCTGTATGACATGGACTAAAGCTGCATCAGATGGTTGTCAAAACAACCTTACTAAACGGAGAACTTAAAGAAGCATACATGCAACATCCTGAGTGTTTTGTTGTCAAAGAAAAGGAAAATAAATAAATAAATTGCAGGATCAATGGCCTGAAGCAATCACGTAGAAAATGGGATTTGTGCAACAGGAGAGATGTTCATTATTGCTGTGTACATTAATGACATTCTCTTGGCTGGATTCAGTGATAAACGATACATGAAAGTGAAACAAATGCTTGCAAAATACTTGAGATAAAAGACATGGGTAAGTTTACCCATTTGATTGGAAAAATTGTTCAAAAACCAAAAGCAGGAGAAATCTCGATGGGTCAGACAACATATGCCAAAAATGTGTTGGAAAATTTGGAATGGAAAACTCAAAGCCAATAAGCACGCCAGTAGACGTCAGCACGAAACTTGTCAAACACCCCGTTAAAACTGAAGCAGTGGATCCAATTTCAGTCTGCTGTTGGTAGTCTACTTTACTTGTCAACAGGAACATGACCAGACATTGCTTACACAGTAAACAATGTTGCAAGATTTTGTATGTTAGCGACAAAGCAACACTGGACTGCTGTAAAACGTATCATGAGATACCTAGAAGGCACCTTGAATTTAGGCCTACTACACTGTAAAAAATGATTCTGTGGTCATGTAGATTTGAATTAATGTTTTTGGTTAAAATGTATTCAATATAATTGTGTTTTTGATTTTGAGGCAAATATTTAATTCAATTTCAAATAAAAATGTTTGGAATAAAATCTACCCATTGCAGTTAAATAAAACTTAAGCATTATATTTATCTAATCCCAAATGGAGAGAATATTGAGTGAATTCTAATTAATGTGATCAGGCAAATTTTATTTGAAAAGCACTTCCTGTCAAAATGCTCCTTTTTAAAAAAAAAAAAAAGAGCAGACCTACAAGACATTTGAAGAGAGTAGGCTACAGACAGTGAATATTAATTTTCTTCCACAGTGCTCGTCTTGCAAAATTTAACTGGTTGACTTGGGTAAGAAAACTTCTTTTGTTATCACTGGGCTAGTAAGAAGAACACATGTAGTGGTATATTACAATATAAAATGAGTTATCACAGAAAAAGAGACTCAGCAGCAGCACACAGTTAGCTCGTGTTGGAAGGCTATAGTGTGATGTTGTTGCGCTATAATATGAACACAGCATCTTACATTTTGGAAGAATTCTTATGTATCGAAGACAAACTTATTTTAAAGGATGTGGGTTAGCATTTTCACTATCATGGTTTCTAGGTCTTTTGCGTGTTAATATCATATCCTCAGTATGTTTTTATGAAACTGCGTAAATGAGTACATTGGGTTTTATTTTAAGGTTCTTATATCTTATATTTCAGACGGCAATTGACGCACTTCCGTTGGCTTTACTTCTCGTGTGTGGAGATCGTCTTCCCGAGACAGGTAACATAACTTCTCTCGGTTGTTTCACTGTTTTATTGCAACTTGCAAATGTGAAGTTAATTGAGCTAAATCCATGTGAAGTCAGTCTATTAGCAGCTAGCAATTAAGTTAGTTAGCTAACGTAACTTTAGCAGGAGGGGAGGAATTCAAATTCAAATGGCACAAACGCTCTCATTTTACAGCTAAACCGTACTGCACACTCCCAAGCTACTGACGCTATTTCGTGCCAAAGGTGGAGCACTTGGAAGAAGACTGGAGATCATAATGGAACTGATGCAGGTACAGTAATTTTCTAAATTAGAAGTAGCTTTGTTCCATAAGATTTCCAAATTATATGAATAAGGACATCAAACTGAATGATAGACAATTGTCCTTCAGAACTGCTGCCCTATTTTAGAAAAGAAAAAACCAATAACAGCTCGTGCTTTTAAGATGCTGTTTTTTGTTTTACAAATTAATCAAAGGCAAGGCAATTTTATATGTATAGCCCTTTTTACAAACATTTTGTCTCAAAGGGCTTTACATAGCATCACGACAACAGCCTCTGGACTTAGACCCTCACATTGACTGAGGAAAAACTCCCAAGAAAACACTTTTTAACATGGTTAACCCTTTTTAATACCTCCAATCGCTTACTGTGAATCCTCCGGATAATTCACTGTTGTATTCACACATGGTAATTCAGAAATGACACAGACTTTGTATCCATTTAATGTCAGATTCGAATATTTGAATTAACTTAATTCAAGGACCATATTTCCCTAATTCCTCAAGTAGCTGCTTGATCCAGATATGTGAATTTACCTTTATCTGTAAATTAAATAAATGATGATTTTTTTCAAAATTTTATGTATCTGAATATTTTTTGGTAATGCATCGTGTAGGTCTTTAATTTACATCTGTATGGTCTTAAAATGTCTTAAAAAGGTCTAAAATTTGACTTATTGTAACCTGCATGAACCCTGTACAAAAACATCAAAATAGAAAAGAAAAGAAAACAAAGAACAATTTGACACCAAGGCCTGAGAGAAAATAAAATCTAATAAAATAGATTTATAAGCTACGAAAACAATAATAAATGTATTTTTTAGTAGTGTAATATGCTTGCAATATATTTCTGACAGTTTTATACTAGGACAATAACAATGTAATGTTGCAGGACACTGGGAACTTGGAGGAACTTGAACAAGTCATAATGGCCATTACTGTGACCCCAAAGCCTGGAGCTTCTACAAGCAACAGCCCAAAGAACATTGGGATCGTCATAGAGGGCGTAGAAGTCATCAGAGGACTTGGAGATATTGCAAGGGCTTGCTCTGTCCTCCTGGGCTTGACCTATGCACTGAATCTTGATTATCCCAGACAGCTGAAGTACACCTTTGAGGTGTTCCAAAAACTTTTCTTGGAACTGGATGATTCAAAGCTTTCAAACAAAGTCCAGTCCCTCAAGAGCAAACTTCAGGCTTGAAATGAGAGTGTATTGCAGTGCAGAATTTTGTGCTACACAATGTTCATCTTTTACAGAGCTTGAGAATTGCACATTTGAAAGTGTTTTGTTTGTAAGTTGGCACTGTTTTGTCCTACGAATGTCGTGACATTTCAATTGTTGTACGTTCAAAGTACAAATGTATTTTACTCTGTTCAATTTGCACTTTTATTATTTATGTTTTGGCACATGCCATTATGGAGTATCAGCATTTTGTCCTTTTCAAAGTTCTGGTTTGAAATGCGTGAGCAAACTTCTGGCTTGAAAATGTAGTTGCAGTGTACATATTTTGCTACACAATGTTTAGCTTCTACAGAGCTTGGGAATTGCACATCTTAGAGTGCTATGTTTGTAAGTTAGCACTGATTTGGAATCTTATCCCACGAATGTCAGTGAGATTTCTAGTTCAAAGTGCGAAATGTTTTTTACTCCGTACAAATTACACTTTTCTGCTTTTGTTTTGGTACATGCACCTCTGGAGGATTTTTCTTTAATATCATTATTGACCCAATTTAGTGGCTAAGTGAGGTGAGAAAGCATGGAATCAGGTTTATGGACACATCACCATTCTGTATGTCATTTATTTTGTTTTACAAAATAGTTTAAAGTCAGCATTCTGTCCTTTTCAAATGTCTGGTTTGAAATGCAAGGTCCAACTTCTGGCTTGAAATGAGACTGTGGTTGCAGTGTACAATGATGTGCTACAATGTGTCCAAAGCACAAAAGTGATTAATTGTTAATAAAATTCTTATTTGAGTATTTAAGTTCTGTACTTTCTGGGCTATATTATTCATAAGAAAGGAATATTTAGATTTAATTAATTGCATTGATTAAATTCAAATCAATGTGCAGATTAATGTAGATAATGATTACTCAATTATGATATGTAGAATTAAATTAATTTTCATTAGTACTATTTACACATTAGGGAGTTTAGCTTTTTCAAATCTACTCAATATTTTTGTTTAGGTTATTAATTCTGTACTGTTTTCTATTCAAATCTACTCATATTAAATGGATAACTATTAAGGGTCTCATTTAATTAATATTTACTTAATACCAAACCTTGTAAAATTTAATTAATAATATTGCTTGTAATCTGTTGCCTCATTTTTATTGAGTAGATATGGTGTATCTTTTTTTACAGTGTATACAGCATAGGCAAGCCAATGGACTGTATTAGTTTTTCAGATGCAGATTGGGCTGGAGACCAATACGATCGAAAGTCTATGTCAGGATACATATTTTAAATCAGTGGAGCAACCGTGAGTTGGAGAAGCAAGAAACAGGCATGTGTAGCTCTCTCCAGAGTAAATAGCATTGATCGAATGCACCTCAAGCAACAGTTTGGATGCGACAACTGATGACAGATCTAAAAGGTCACACAAGCAGGACCAACAGTGATGTTTAAGGATAATCAGTCTGCTATCTGCATGGCAAAGAATCTTTAATTTTATAGAAACACATTAACACATTAACATTAAAAACCACTTCATTCAGGTAAAAATAGCTAGTGAAGTTATAGATCTTAAGTATTGCAACACTGATGACATGGTTGCTGACATGTTCAACAAAGCACTGTGTGAAGAAATGTTCATAAAGCTTAGAAAGATGGCTGGAGTGAAACCAGTTAATGATAATTCAGATTATGAGTGAGAAGGAGTGTTGGAAAGCACTCTTAACGGAATATTCCACTGTTAGTTTTGCTTGTTATTGAACAGTGTCTCATGTGGACCACTAGGAGGAGCTGTTGAAAACATGTTGATGTCTTGTCTTGATGTTGCCAGTAGTTGGGGGCTTTTTTGCATTAAACGGTGTTAGCAGTGTGAGAAAAGGAGCTCTGTGTCTTTATTATAAATTACAACGAATCATTCAAATTGATTTTATTTAATCTATGAACATTCAGTCTCTAAAAAATACATTTCCTAGAAATGTCTGTACATTTTTTTTACTTAAAAAATGAAAATATCACATGTATTTATGTATTCAGACCTTTAGGGAGAACACTCAAAAATTAGCACAGGTGCCTCCTATTTCTCATGATCATTGCTGGGAAGTTTCTACACCTTGAATGTACACTAGCTTGCCCAATACAGGTGGGCTGCCAAAGGTGCTTTAACTAAGTATTGATTAAAGGTCAGAATATTTATGTATATGTGATGTTTCAGTATTTATTTTGAAAACGAATTACCGACATTTATGCTATATTTAAATATAGTAGAGAAGGAGGGGACATAGTTACTTAAAGTAACAATCTATGCATCAAAAACTAAAACTCAAGTCAAATGTTACATGTTTAAAATTATTTGACCTAACAATGTATTAATGTCATTATTTACTTAAAATTATAGTGACCGTGCTACCGTTAACTAGCACTAGATGCCGCCAGAGGCCCCTTACTCTTTACTTCCTAATCCGCGTCATGTTACTTTCTGTGTGTATTCAAATTCGAATTCAAATTCAGTGTCTATTCTTGTTGGTTCTTTGTCATTATGTTTGGGTGCCTTAATGTTTTGTTCTGATGTTTTGTGACATTTTTGTGAGTTTGTATTTTGGGTGCCCTGAGCCTCCTGCCCTGTTTGTGAATTCTCTCAGTTTCAGAGGTGTTCTTTGTTGTGATTCTCCTGCCTACTCACGTTTTTTTTCACTTGAAGGTTTTTGTGTTTGAGTTTGTTTCTTTGCTGTGCCTTTTGAGAGACTTGAACATTCTCTGAGAACCTTTGGGTTTTCCTGCCTTTGTTGTGGTCTGCATTTTGTTCCACCCCCTTGTTGGATCCTGAGATCTGGATGATATTTTTTAACCAATTTTTTGCGAATTGTGTTTCTGCAAACTGTATTAAAGAATTATTAAAGAATGCCAGAGTGTCTGCCTCCCCTTATGGTGACCCTGGTTGGAGCCCCAGCTGTGGCAAAAAAAACAGAGCCGTTCAATAGGATTTAGCTGTGGTACCTGGGCAGGCCAGTCTATGATCGAAAGCATTTCTACATAAAGCTTTCAGAGCTCAGACGTTCGCTTCGGATCATCGTCTAGTTGTACGGTGAAGTTGGTTCCGATGAGCCAAAGACAGAATTTCATGGTTTTGATGTATGGAATGGTTGGTTCAATAAGTCTACAACCTGTTCTAAAACAACCCCAAACTATTTAAGCTTCCACCTCCATTTTACCGAGTTCGTTTCATAGAAAAAAAAAGAAACATGCATAAGAGACCACACTTTTCAATTGTTTGTTTATTTTAGGGAGATGATTACTAGATGCCAGTGCAATGTGAAATCACAAAACAGGAAGTGTCAGAAAGGCCAAAGCAACAAATGACAAAATTACAAAACATTTCTCTACATGCTTCACAAACCCAAAGTGTGAAGAGTGGTGGAAATAAATAGTATTTACCCTCTTCCAGCAGGGATGACAAACACATCAAAATTCAACCTTACCATTCCCAAACCATGCCTTATCATTGATGGCTCCCCCTGCTGACAGTATTATAAAAGATAAAAATAAAATAAAGATTTTTAGAAAGCTGATTTGCTTTATTTAAAAAAAAAAAAAAAAATATATATATATATATATATATATATATATATATATATATATATATATATATATATATATATATATATATATATTTAAAATAGCAAACTGCTTCCTGTGGTGTTTCAGTCAGCGGTCAGTAAATGGCGGTTTGGGCAGATGTGTTCTGGCATGATTGTGCACTGGATTGTGTAATGAGTTGTGCTGTGAGACATGAATTACAGGTATTACAGTAATTTGACTGAGATCTTGCTACATAAATAAATCCCATTACACATTACTTTTTATTTATATTTTATCTGATGATGTTTCTGGATTTTTCAGTTTATTTTACTGCCTCAAGCTAAAATATATATTTTTAATCTCTTCTCTGCATTCATTCATTCGACTGTAAGCAGGGGATCATTACAACATGACTGCAGGCTGATTTCATCCCCAGCGATTTTTGTAAACTGCATGTTGAGACTTCGTTCTGTGGATTTGGTCACACGGTAATATCAGAGTCAGGGTTAATCCCAGACATTAGGAGGCTGGTTATTACAGCAGAGCTGCTTAAATTATTAAACTAGAGCCTTTTATAATTACTGTAATAAAAACTCTTTAATCAGTCTGTAGAACTTAATTATAACTCTAAAGTCATGTAATAACAAGGAGATCAACTGATTTACATCTTAACACATTTAGAAGACGCCCTTAGCCAGAGCAACTTACATTTCTCATCTTATTTATACAACTGAGCAGCTATGGGGTTAAGGGCATTACTTTGGAGCCCTCTAGTGGCAGCTTAGTGAGGCTGGAATTTAACTTAACTTAGCCTTAACCACTAAGAGCAAAGTACCAAAGAATTATTTTTTTAGTATAAACAGACTAATTTTTTTTTTAATTGTAGAGCACTTTTAAAATGGACAATTGCCTCAAAGCAGCTTTATTTTTTGTATATAAGAGTGTATAAGTGAAGTGCCTAGAAGTTTGTTAAAGTTTGTTGAAGTTTAGCCCTAATGAGCGAGCCAGTGGTGAATGTGACACTCCCCCTGAGGGCATGAAGAAGAAACCTTTAGTTACACCAAATGTCAGTTCATTACAGTTCCATGAATTACAGCAACCAATATGAGGAATGATCGTGAAACAGTTCTGTGAAGAGTGAGCCTGTATAAAGTCCAAGCAGTCAATAGTAACTGGAATCAGGTTTTCATCATCAGTGTGATCCTCAGGACCTCAGGACGCCTCGGGATGGGGAGAGAAAGAGAAGCAGTGGAGAGAAATTAGCGTCGCTGCTGTTCATATTTTATGTTTCCGTGAAAGTATGTTTTTTTTGGAGAATTCTTCAGATATTCTATGTTTTAAGAAGCCCATGTTTCCTTTCCTACCATGAAATATAAACCTTTCGAAACATGAGTAAAATATCACATGGGCTTTATAACAAGTCCGGCTTGTGTGCAGGTAATCAGTAATGAGGAGAACGCTCATTCACATGATATTTGGGTTACATTTGGGTATACCTGATCTTTTTATTGTGCATCGTGACGTTACAGCTCTCAGCCTGTGGTGAAATGATAGGGGGTGTAGTCTGTTTCTGTGGAGAATGAAAGAGACCATATCTGGAAATAACAGTGGAAGAAAAGCAAAGGCACTAAAGAAAGAAACCTGGAGAAAATGTAATAATAGTGTGAGTCCTCAGAGAAGTCATACAGACGTCACTTCACAGAGGGACTTTCAACCTAATGGCACAGTGCTTATTTATATAAGAAACTCAGAACACATTAATAATGCACTGCTATTGGATATTAAAATACTATAAGATAAGATGTACCTTCCACAGTGGGGGAATTTGTGTTACAGCAAATATATATATAAAGTAAAGACATAGTAAAAGTATATATGGTAGAACCTCGATACTCGCAACCTCATATCGCGGGGTCATAGAACGTACCCCCCCGTGGGTATCGAGTATGCATTGTACATTACAGTGTATAAATACTGAAGAAAAAGACCTCCAATAAGTAGTTACGCTTTCAAACATATTGCACATTGGTAATATTGCACATACATGGGTGATATTGTACGCCTTTAAATTAGTGTTATTGTACATTTATTGCATAAAAAACGTAATTGTTATTATTGCACAGTTAAAAACACAAGTGTATATTTTGGTGACTGGTTCATTTGGAGCAGCTCTGATTGCCATCTCAGGGAGTTTTTCCTCGCCACCGTCACCACCGACTCGCTCATCAGGGACAAACTTACACTTATAAAGAACAGCTTATTCATCTATATCACCACATTATCTGTGTAAAGCTGCTTTGAGACAATGTTCATTGTTAAACGCACGATACAAAATAAATGAATTGAATTGAATGTGAAGTATAATAGCAGCAGAGAGAAAAGACCTTCTGTTTCACTCCTTCAGACACTTAGATGTACCAGTCTGTCACTGAAGGAGTCTCATACAAGGAGTGGGAGTCGTTCTCCAGCAATGATGATACTGTAGCATATAGCATCAGGGTGTATTATTTATTGTTATTAGTACACGGAAGTGTGACACTTTGTACACTGTGTTATTTCCTGTATATTGTTTATATATATATATATATATATATATATATATATATATATATATATATATATATATATATATATACTCACATACTCATACATGGTTCTTTTTCCAAACAGTTGGAACAAAGTCTAAGCAACACAATTGTATAAAGCGGCTTTAAAATTTGAGACCAGTTCCAGCATGGTGCTTCCATACACAAATCTGACCTTCATGAAGAAACTGTGATTGGTGTAGGGGTCAGAGTGAAAGACCATCTCAACCTTCTAAACGCACTGAACAGCTTTAGGATGAACCGGAGACTCCTCCAACATCAGTGTCTGGTCTCACTACTGCTCTTTGAGCTGAATGATCACTAATCTCCACAGGCATGTCAACTGTCTAAATGCAAATTTCATTCATAAGCAAAACCATCTTTCGGGGGATTTTTGCCATCAAAACTGTAGTGTCACATGACTCAGGCAATTCTGCATCAACTCCTCAGTGACACCAGGGAGTTGTGTTGGCTGTATGATCACTTCACACTCTCTTAAGGAAATGCAGTTTTCTACTAGTTTTCCTACTAAAAACATCTCTTGAAAAACAGAATTTCTATATTATTTACTGAATAATAAAACTGAAACCTTTCTCTTTTTTGTTTCTCATTAAAATGCAAATTGACCTCTGAACCGATCGATTACCTTATATTCAACACGACTGACACATATATTATGTAGCTTTATATTGTTTATGTACAGCTAGTGCTGTTGCCATGATCTCACTAAAGCTCTTCTAGCTAAACAAACACTAATCTTTACAGAACCCCCCACCAAATCTAGTAGAAAGCCTTCCCAGAAGAGTGGAGCTTATTATAAAGGGGGATGAACTCTATATTAATTGGTCACGGTATAGAAAAGAGAAGTTCAATACTTAAATGTCCACCTACGCTGTGTATAATGTGTTATTAAAGTTCCATTACGAGCAAGACATCATTGTTGGTGATCATTTCCAGAATCTGATTTGCTTCTCACCCATGTCATCTTACTAAATATCCCTCTGAATAACAGATTTCCAAAACTCCTGATTGCACATGAAGTATCCTAGATACCACCAGGGTGTACAGGCACCTGAAGCTTTGGATGGGGGTCTACATTGGTGAGACTCATCTCAAAGTTTTTCAGACTTGAATCCCTTTTTCTACATTTTTGTTCTTGTTGTTTTCTCTCCATCCTTTTTGACAGTGGATTTTCTGATCTCCATTGAGTATAATTTTTTTTCCCCAATTGACTCAGAGCTCCTTTAGCCATTGGTACACCAACATTTGTTCAACAACAGCACTGGTGCACTACTTCAGTAAAATTCATGTTTACGTAGTGAAAGGTTCAGCTATTCCAATCTTTTGGACACAATAACACTAGTCATGTTCTTTCTCTTGCGCAGGCGGCATTTCAGGAGCTTGGAGTATTTGCAAAGTACCTTGAATGTAATCTGAACGAGATTTTAGATAAAACAGCAGTGATGGCTCAGTGGTTAGAGATAAGG
This sequence comes from Silurus meridionalis, assembly GCF_014805685.1. Classification (NCBI taxonomy): domain Eukaryota; kingdom Metazoa; phylum Chordata; class Actinopteri; order Siluriformes; family Siluridae; genus Silurus; species Silurus meridionalis. Next base: position 39,453,781 of record NC_060887.1, on the reverse strand, counting down.
TCATAAGCTTTCATACAAGACGTCATTGAACAAGATATTTAACCAATGCCTGCGTTGCAGTCGATTATCCTAATTAAATTTAAATTCTTAGATGAAATTTAGAGCAGCTGCTGTGGCAATTAATGTTGTGAGAACACCCTCAAGATGGCAAGGTTAAAGATAAATACATATTTTTATCCCTATTCTGAAATGTAATTAAATACATTTTATGCTGATGTCAGGTATAAGATCCGTCATTTTCTAGGTTGTTGTCAAAATGTGTAAAAGCAAAACGTTTCTTTAAATAATATTCCAGTGATATCCCTCTGTTGTCCAAATACTGAATGAATGCAGGGGGTGGATGGATTTTAAAAAATTCTATGTGTGGCAGACTGCTGGGATCAGTGGTTCTACGTGGTTTGAAGAACCTGTGGTGAAATTCTTTTAATTTGGGTAGTGCAGGTGATGACAGAACGACTGGCCAAGTACTGATTGTTCCAGACTATCTCTAATCCAGTTTTTCTTAGGTGGAGTCATCAAAAGGTGGTGGAGAAAATTCAGTATGCATATAATACGTTGCACAAATTATGATTGTTCTTCAATGCTGTAAAACATCTTATTATTTAGGGGTTTGGTTGGGAGGAGTTGGATTAGGTCTGTCTGCACCCATTGGTAGATTTGTTTTACAAAGGAGGACTGGATTCTTAAAGTAGTGCCAGTGATGTCGGCTGCTCCGGCTACTTTTTTTTTATTTTATATTTTTATTTACTTAGTTACCGTTCCATCTACACAAGATGGACATCATTAGATATGACAGAGCCACTCTTATATCTATTGGTGTACAATCCACTCACCCTTCGCCGTTTCTTTAAACACGGACCCAGTGAGTTCCTGAGGGAGAACAAAGGACAGGACCCGTACCGGCATCCGCGAGGGAAAGGAGCCGGCATCAGGAACAGGCTGAGGGCACATGCACACTGCACTCCCTTACCTAGTATCCTGTTAACCAAGATCCAGTCACTGAAAAAAACAAGCTCGGCGACCTCAGGGCTAGGATCAAGTACCAGAGGGACATTCGGGACTGCAACCTTTTCTGCTTCACCAAGACATGGCTGAACCCAGACCACGCCATCCAACCGGCCGAGTTTTTCTCAGTTTACTGCATCCACAGAACACTGAAGTCGGGGAAGTCAAGAGGAGGTAGAGTGTGTCTGATGGTTAACAACCACTGTTCAGACAGCAAAAGCATCGTTAACCCTTTCACGCTCCTGCACACCAAAACTGGAACTACTGACCATTAAATGTCATACCATTAAATGTTTATCTACCTCGGGAATTCAGCTCGGTCATAGTCAGTGCCGTTTATATTCCACCTCAAGCGGACATGGACACTGCAGTATGGGACTTACACGAGACAATAATACTTCAACAAACACAGCATCGGGATGCTTCGCTCATTGTGGTGGGAGATTTTAACAGTGCCAACCTCAAGCGCGCACTACCAAACTTTCATCAACACATCACCTGCCCCACCAGGGGCAAAAGGACACTGGACCACTGTTACACACCATTCAAGAAAAGTTACAAGGCACAATCACCTCCATTGTTTGGGAAATCGGACCATGCCGCCATCTTCCTCATGCCTGTGTACAAACAAAGGCTGAAACAGGAAGCTCCGGTTTAGAGGGACTGACCAATTGGTGGCCGCTCTGCAGGATGCTTTGGATGACGCAGACTAGGACATGTTCAGGCACAGCTCTGATGACATCAACATGTTTACAGAAGCGGTTGTGGGATTCATCGGGAAACTAGCGGATGATACGGTGCAAAAAACCACCATCAGAACGTTTCCCAACTGGGGACATGTCCGCAAAACACTGTAACTGCACTGCAAATAAGTCAAGTCAAATCAAGTCAGGTTTATTTGTATAGCGCTTTTCACAACAGACATTGTCTCAAAGGCAGCTTTACACAAATCAGCAGTTAAGGTGAATGGTGTGAATTTGTCCCTGATGAGCAAGCCATGGCGACTGTGGCAAGGAAAAACTTCCTTAGATTTTATGAGGAAGAAACCTTGAGAGGAACCAGACTCAAAAGGGGAACCCATCCTCATTTGGGTGACATCAAAAGTTTGATCATAAATCTTTCAACAACACAATAATAAGAACAATAACGAACTACAGAACGAGCAGACGAGCTAAACATCTTTAATGCTCGCATCGAGGCTGCAGCTAACCACGCTAGCAGGGCTTGCGGCACAAACAGCATGCACGTGGACAGAGCCAGAGAGTTAAACACGTTCACTATCTCAGAGCTTGACATGATGAGCGCATTCAAGAGAGTGAATACCAGGAAGGCAGCAGGACCAGATGGCATCACAGGTCGGGTTTCCCGAAAGCCTGCGCTGACCAGCTAGCATCGGTGTTCACTAGGATATTCAACCTCTCACTGGAACAGTCTGTTGTCCCCTCATGCTTCAAACAGTCCACTATTGTTCCTGCCCCAAAGAAACCCCAGCCCTGTAGCCTTGACCTCAGTAATGATAAAATGCTTTGAGAGACTGGTCAGAGACTTCATCACTGCATCACTACCAGACACTCTGGACACACGTACCGCCAGAACCGTTCTACTAAGGACGCCGTTGCTCATCTCCTCCATGCTACATTGAGCCACCTGGACTACAGAAAAGGGAATTATACAAAGATGCTCTTTGTGGACTACAGTTCAGCATTTAACACAATAATTCCCTCCACACTCACCCCTATGTTGGAGGTCCTGGGACTAAGCCTGCCAATGGATCTCTAACTTCCTGACAGACCACAAGCCGTACGGGTGGGAAAACACACCTCATCCACCCTCACTCTCAGCACTGGAGCTCCCCAGGGTTGTGTTCTGAGCCCCTTGCTGTACTCATTGTACACATACGACTGTGTGGCCACTTTCAACTCCACCACCATCATCAAGTTTGCTGACAACACTGTTGTGGTGGGCCTGATCTCCAACAAAGATGTGACAGCCTACCTACAGGAGGTTAAAAACCTGGAGAAATAGTGCCAGGAGAACAACCTTCTCCTGTACGTCAGCAAGACTAAGGAGTTAATAGTTGACTTCAGCACGAAGCAGAAGCACTGCTAAACTGCTAAACATCAATGGGACCCCAGTGGAGAGAGTGGACAGTTTCCGGTACCTAGGTTTTTACATCACACAGGACCTGTCTTGGTCCTGTCACACCAACACCCTGGTGAAAAAGGCCCAGCAGCGTCTGTACCATCTGAGTACAAGGGACTTTAAACTACCCTCTCAGGTAAAAAAGACTTTTTACACCTGCACCATTGAGAGTGTTTTGACGGGTTTTCCTCATATATCTTTATATCTTTATATATTTTATATTTTACATAGTTTATACTCTTTATTTATCTGCCTTCTTTTTCTTTGTTTTATTTTTCTCCCCATCCTATTCCCTTATGCTGGACAGTCGTACAAAGCATTTCACTGCATGTCGTACTCGGAGGTGTGTTCAGAGCAGAACTTCAGCAGGAGGAAATACAAAAGGAATAAGAACAAGAAGAGATTTTAATCTAAGGATTTCTGAAATATTTTTCTATCTATTTAAGTAAACAACCGAACGTGATGACTCAGCAGTCACTCAGCCGTGAGCTGATATGGGCCCATAGGAATAACAGGTCATGCAGCAGATATTTTTTTATTCTTAGTCTATTGTCTTAGGAAATATGTATGACGTATATGATACATCATGTTAATTACTGCAAGTCACTTTGGACAAAAGCATCTGCCAAATGAATAGATGTAAAGGATTACTGTTATATTAAATGCATGGTGATAATGACATTCCAATTTTTTTTTGAGGAAAATAAAACTACAAATTGGCCTATTGTGTATTGCATCCACAGGACCTTCGCACCTTACAGTCTTTGAGTCGGCCATGAACTCTTCTGTATACCAAAAGTGTTCTAGAGTCAAATACAAGGCCTTCTGACTGACAGCTGAAAGCTTGACTGAAACTGGCTCATGCAACAGGACAATGATCCCAAGCAGACCAGCAAACAGAATGTCTGAAAAAGAACAGAATGTTGAATGGCTCAAAGTCTGTGCATAATAGATGGTAATAACAAACCTCATTGAACTGAAGCAACATTGTAAAGAAAAGTGAGCCAAATTGATTCCACAACGATGTGAGAAACTGATAACGTTAAGTTATTGCAGGTTAAAGATCCGTTGCTATCGATTGTTTTAGTAATCGAGTATTGGAACGATTATTCGAACGATTAATCAAGTAATCGGCAAAGTACTTTTTCTCTATTAAATACTAAATATCCAAGAGAAAATAGGACAGATCTCTTAAAATAAACAAGTCATTTGTTTTCTGTTTAAAAACATTTACATTTGATTGCTGAAACTGCACACAAGAATATCTGTGATTTGCCACATTGCTGTACATCAAAATGCAAATAGAAATATATAACTAAAAATAAAAAGGTCCGTACAGTGTTTTCTTTATGTTTTAGTTTGAAATGATCCCAAACTTTAGCCTTTTTTTTCTTGAAATTCTGCCTTTTTTTCCCGGTTTCGTCTTTATTTCTTGTAAATATCCAACATTTTAGGTGCATCCACCAGTAACCATGCTGTCGTGCTGAAGTGTGAAGCAGTTGGTGTATGAACGAAGCTCCTCCGCTTCATTTGACTTGTTCCGTCTCCTCCAGAGCTGATTGTAAGACAGAAATCTCTCCAGGGATCACAGGCTCAGTTTGATAGCATGTGATTCTATTGATTGGAGCCCGTTTTATTTTCAATGTGTAAAACTTTCTGGCACTACAGAGGGGCGACGTTTCCCAATTGACTAAAATATTGTCGGAATTGCGAGAAAAAAAACTCGGAATTAGGCAGAATTTGTTATGCGGTTTCCGTATGAATCTTCTCCTCGACCCTCGCTGGTTTCTCCCTGTTTCTCCATTCTGCAGCGTCTTCTGTGTTACCTGTCTGAAGCTCTTCAGAGTTTAACGGGTGGTGCGTCAGTAATAACGGTCCGTGCGGAAATACAGTGTTCCGTGTGTAATTAAATGGACTACACAAAGCATGATGATTATTTTGTATTTCAAATTACTCGAGTTGCTTGACGAATCGTTTCAGCCCATATATTATTATTATTATTATTATTATTATTATTATTATTATTATTATTATTTTATTATTTTATTATTATTTATTTTTAATTTTAATTTTTTTTTTATATTTATCTCAATAAAAAGAACACAGAACTAAATAAAAGGTAAGAAGGGAACTCTTTGTAAAACAGTATCCTATTGTATATTTATACATTTGTATATATATATACAAACACACACACACACACACCCATGTGATTGTTGACGTCTTCATCTGGACCGTCACTGTGATTCAGCACTTTCTTCCCTGTGTGTGTGTGTGTGAATGTGTGTGTGAGAGAGAGAGAGAGAGAGAGAGAGAGAGAGAGAGAGAGAGAGCGCGTGTGTGCGTGCATAATTTTAGGTGTGTAGGCTGAAAGACACACACACACACACACACACACACACACACACACACACACACACACACACACACACAACACCGGGTAATGGGATCAGGTGAAACTCGCAGCATGAGTCAGCAGAAACACACAACACACTCCCATTAGCTCATCACTGTAAACACTCCCTCCTCCGACACTTTCAGACACAATGCTCTGGATCCGTACGCGAGGGTCACAATGGTTGCTATGGAAATCAGCATGTGTGTCACTAATACGCAGGTCAGGGGGTGACATCACTATTAAAAAGCAACAATGCAAAGGCGTCAGTTTGCATATTAAACGAGTCTGATCGAACTTGTGAAAGTTTTCCCTGAACAATGATCTCTTCTAGAATCAGCCTTCTCTGAACTACAGCCCTGCACAAGTGTTTGTGAAAACTTCATTCAAGCCACTAAATCGAATGAATCCATATTTATATGTAAATAGAAAAGAACAAAGAAAAGAACATCATCCTACTGAATTCCTGCTGTGGAGGTTGTGAAGTTGCAATGCAATTTGAAATACACCATGCATGAAGACTCAAACAAACATCATCAAACATCATTTCTGAGACATAAGGTCCATCAATTAGCCATAACAATTAAACACAACACCTTAGTTGTGTTCTCCTTCTGTCAGCTTTGATCCTTCAAAGCCTGGATGCCACAAGACCTCTGAAGGTGTCCTGTGGTACCTGACACCAAGACGTTAGTAGCAGATCCTTTTAATTCTGTTCGTTGCGAGGTGGAGCCTTCATGGATCAGACATATTTGTCCAGCATGTCCCACAGGCCCATGATCGGATTGAGATGTGGGGAATTGGAAGGCTTAGTCAACACTGTGTCTTGTTCCTCAGTCCGTTTCTTAACAGCTTGTGCAGGGAGCTGAAGGAGTTTACTGCCATTTGGGAACACCATTACCATAAGGGGGTTCTTAGGTCGGTGGAACATAACCTCAAAGGAACATCCACAGGACTCAATGTTTTTCAGCAGAACATCAAATCGCATGGTTTTGAATCTTTTTTTTTTTTTTAAATGCTATCTCCTGGTGCAATCACATTTGAGAAGTAGACTCCATTAGAGGTGTGACATTTGGATTAAAGGATAAAATGTAGAAGATACATTTGGGGACGTGGTAATTCAGTGGTCTGGGCTCTGGGTTCAAGCCCTACTATTGCCAAGCAGCTATTTTTGTGGCCCCTGAGCAAGGCCCTTAACTCTCTGTGCATCATGACGGACCCTGAGCCCTAACCCGAGCTTCCTAACCTCGCTGGGATATATGCGAGGATAAAATTTCACTGTGCTTTAAAGTACATGTGGCAATTATAAAGTTTCTTTCTTCCCCAGCCAAGCCGCACCCACCCAGCCATCCACATGCTGTAAAAATGATCTGATCAGCCCAATCCACCTTGTTTCATTGCTCCATTGTTCAAGTTTAATGCTTTTGTGTCCATTGTAGAAGCTTTGTGTGGTGTATAGAGATCAGCATGGCCATCAACTGTGCTTCGTTGGATCATATGTCACTGGTCAGGGGTTTTAATGCCATGGCAGCTCATTGGAAGTTTTCCAAGTCGATGCATATGTGAGATATCATTTAATTATAAACATTTTATGTGTAGAAATATTTGTGTTTTTTTTCTTAACCGCCATGTGCATTTTAACAGATTTTGAAGATCCAGCCAGTTGCTGTCCAAGCCAGCCATTAATGAAGCAATGATTCTTCTCACGAGCTTCTTGGAAGAGTCCAGCAATTTTTTTCCTTTTTTTAATTTCAGGCTTAAAAAACACTTTAAAACACTTTTGGTTTCCTCCTGCAAGGGGAGCTGGATTGTCATTGAGTATTAGTGTTTTGTGTATTAGCCCAGGTGTTCCATGGGTGCTGGGCAAAGTGAATTGGTCCTTGTTTGTTGTGCTTTATGGACTTTGGGTGGTCTTTGGGTGATGTGTAGGTAATCTTTATTTGTTGTTCTGGGTTGTGGGTGATCCTTTAGTGCTGGGTTTATTGGTTTTTCTGCCCAGGTCTGGGTGGTCATTGAGTGCAGGTGAGTGTGGTGTTGGGCTTAGGGGAGGTGGTAGCTCAGTATTTAAGGCGTTGGACTTTGGATCGGAAGGTCACAGGTTCAAATTCCACCACTACTGGGCCCTTGATCTTCCCCTGCTCAGTTGTAAGTCGCTCTGGATAAGGGCATCTTCCAAATGCCGCAAATGTAATGTAGTACATTAACGGCATTTGGCAGATGTTCTAAACAGAGTGACACATGGAGTGGCTAGGAGTGGCTACTTGGTGTGGCTTGGATTTAAACTTGTGACCTTCAGAGCCAAATACCGATGCTTTAGTCGTCTGGGTCGAGCCAGCGCCACCGATTTCCCATTGTTCTCAGGTGTTAATGTTTAACAATAGATTAAATAAAAATAATAAGCTACAGCAGTGTTTTGGGCATCGATCTGTGGATGTTTTTTTGACTGCTGGACCTGTTATTTACTGAGAGTTGGCCGTGGTGGCCCTTCTTCAAAGTTGTTATAGGTGATTCTTGGGCAAAGTCTTTTTGGGTTGGGCACAGTGTATTTTTGTAATTGTTGAACCTGGGTGGTGGCTGAGTGGTGTGCTGAAGCATCACTGGCTGTTGTCCCGGGTGGTTCTTGAACTGAAAGTCTCTCATGAGAATTCTATATAAACAGACACCAAATGAATTCTTCTCAAATACTTTTTTTAGAAATTCCAAAAAGATTAGTTCCTGGTTCAGAGTCTATCAAAAGAACTAAAATAACTTGCAGCTGGAATGCAATGACAGACTACCCTCTGTACATTCCCTCAAAGCCTTCATTCAAATTTTAGCTTCATATTTACTGTCACCTGAACAAGAATGTCATTTTGGAGGTTTTTTTTTGTTACCTTCTACACCTACCACAAAAAAAAAAGCTAACACCAGTGACACAGGACGTATGGAACACAGGCAGGTTGCTTAATCAGATTACAGCAGTCACCCCCTGGACAAGTTGTTTTTATCACCTTCCATCTCTCACATAAAACACACTTAAAAAGTGTACAGGTGTATTGCATGGATGATTAAAACTTCAAATTGACCAGGAAAAGACCACACAAATCAGGAAAGGGTGAAATTAAACAACATTTTTAAAAATTGTAAATGCTAATTAAAATCAATTACAAACAAAGAACTGTATCTATTACATGCATTTATTCATATAAAAACATGTGAATTGTGTTAATAGAAAACCCCACTCTTTTTTTTTTTCTTGGCATGTGTTTACAGCATGTAAAGGGAAAAAAAAATTCCCCGTGCATGTATGTCACCTGGCCAGGTGAGGCTCCGCCCACAACAGAAGGTTCCCAGAGGAATGTGTAGTCAGTCTGCCGTGTATTATCTGGAAGCTGTAATCCCATACACGTCTCCTCAAAGCCACACTTGTTCTGCAGCCAGGGTGAGTCCAAGTCTGTTTTTTCTTTAAAGTTTGTCTGTTTTTATACAAGAACCGAGCAGTGTTTGTACAGGAATCCGCTTTAAAACTGCATCCAGGATGGTGTGTGTGTAGTCTGTGTGTTATAGAGTGTCAGGTATTTCTCTGGCATTGTGTTGTGGGATGTTTGTACATTGTCCAAAATGTATTTTTTCTTCTGTTCGGTTTCTTTAATTTTCATCTGCAGTCGTTAACTATTGAATTGACTTCACCACACAGTGTTTATTAACTAGAACACCATTGAGTTCCATAATATTCAAAGATGAGCGAGGAAACACATACACATTTATAAATATAAATATCAAATTTTAACCTTTGAAAGTGATATTGAAGTGGTGTTTTTACCACTCAATCACTCACACACACACACACACACACACACACACACACTTCTAGTGATGCTCAGGATTCAATGCAGTTACAGCAGTAAATTTGATTTTAAGAAGCGAGAGAGAATTAAATCAAAACGATTTTAAATGAACGTTTAATTCCGAAGCCACTTAAACAATAAAAACAAATACTGTGTTCTGTTGAAAGTGTGATGAGATACAGGCAGGAGACGGGAAGTTTTGAACAAAACGAGAACAAAATTTATTAAAATCAAGATAAAATAATTAGAATATGACCAGAAGAAAAATTTTGAATCACGTGAATAACTAATAGAGGAACTGATGCGTAGAATGTCAGGGAAAGACAGTGGCTTTGCTCACGCATGTTCAGATCCTCATCTTTTAATAGCCATTAAATATTTATTTATGAAATTATTTTTATAAAACACATGCAGCTGTTTTTACACTTCAACTTTTTTATACTTTTGTATTAAAGTAGTACATGTACACTGTGGTCTATACATCAAATATTAAAGTAACCTTAAGGTTTGCGTTCAGATAAATGTAGTTCTTAATTATAGAGGAACTGCAGCTGTGTTTTTGCCTCCTATTTCTCTAAATTATTAAATGGCATCTACAAGTGAATGGATTATTATAATTTTTTTTTTAAACAATATTGAAATTAGATATATTCTCTGGTGAATCTGCCAATTTTTCTGTACATTTATAACAAATCTTCACAAAAAAAACATCATCTATACATCTGATTTGTTTACTGTACATGCGAATAGATTCTGCATATATGTACATATATGCAGAAATGACCCAGATTAAGCACAGATTAAGACCAGGCACAGAATCAGTTACAATTAGACCAACACTGTTTCATCTCTGTACCTTAAACTTCTTATTACACAAAACTCAGGATCGACATCTCTTCTAAACCTTGTATTGAAGTATAAAAATACACAGGCGTGTGGGGTGTGTGGGGGTTTGGGGGGATTTGAGGCAGATTGCAGAGTCTAAATATGAAACACACCCAACAACAACTGGATCATCATGGAAAGAACATGAGCTCAATGTGGGCTGAAGATATAAACAGACTGTTACTGTTAGATTTGATTGATTTTGCCATACAGGTTGGATACTGACATTTCATTCTCTCTGTACTTAAGAGCCAATAAAGTTATACTTCACTCAAAAAACACTGTATACATATATTGTATACACAAGCTATACAATAAGATATACACAATCCAGAAGTTAAAAAAAACAACACTCTTTATGTGGAATTATTGGAATCCCCTGGCTGTAGCTGAGGATGGTTCTTCATGAAGAAGAATCCATAAAGTTCCTCCAGAAGGTTAAACCCATGAACCTTGAGAATGGATTTGGACTGTAATTATTGTAAACTCTCTGGTGAAGGATTACATTTCTCATGAATAATCTTACACTTAAATCCCAACAATGATGGAACCATAAATCGGCATTTGTTGTTGAAGATGAAGGAAGGTTCCCTTTGAGTCTGGTTCCTCTAAAGGTTTCTTCCTTATACCATCTCTGTTGTGTGAGATTTTTTTTTCCACCACTGGCTCTCTTAATTGTTCAGTCAGAAATGGTGGCTAGTGGTCGACTCCAAGGATATCGATGGTTACATCAGTGTTTCAGCTGGTGCTGCTACGACTTTTTTCTCGTAATCGTTGGATTTTATTTTAATTTTTTTTATGTGACACTAAAACGGCATTAAACATGAGGGATAAACTTTTTAATTTATAATGCTGGAATGTATATTCATGAATATGTATATATAATAAGAAGAAAGTTTCTTCATTTCCAGGCTAGAAGTTTGCAGTATTTTGATCTACTTTTTTTAATGGTGTATAGTGCAGGCTCACACACACACACACACACACACACACACACACACACACACACACACTTCAGGTTCTGCTTGTCTCGTGCACCCATAAGAATTTAGTGTAATTAATATTGTGGCTGTAACTTGAATCCGCTGCATGTATAGGAGGATGAATAGATAAGTCAAGGAGGCGACGTTGAGCCGCATCTGATTTCACACAGCCGGATCTGTAACAAATATATAGATATGAACTCCTTCACTTAGAACAAAAAACAGATCCGGATTCCAGTCGTCTGCTGTCTACGGACCTTGCGTTGTGTCTGTGATCGCACCAAAGGAGTGAAATGACTGGGAATTTGACATACAGATTCATGAACCCAATCTGTTCTGGATCTGACGTATTTTTCTCAGCCAATCCAGCAAAAAAAAATCGGTATGGATTTTTGTCGATATTTCCAGCAATCACCAATTGAAGCGGATTTAATCGGTCATCCTCTAATCGTTACCTCCGCTCTTCTGAGATGATGTTCCACATGATTTTGGAGTGTGTTAGAAAAGTTGGGTACTGATGAACCCATGTAAAGCAGATCTTCATGGAGCTGGCTTTGAGTACAGGGGTATTGTCATGCTAGAACAGGTTTAAGTAAAGAGAAAATGTCATCCTAATGCATCCAATGACCTCCAACAATTGTATGCCTTCAGCTTTGTGGTAACATTTTGGGGTTAAACCACATATGGCTGAAAAAGGCAGGTGTTCGATACTTTTGGCAATGTAGTGCCTATTCTGTGATGCCCATTGTTTTATATGATATCAGGAAGGGGAAAAACTCTCAGAGATATTTGGTGAAGGAACAGGGATAAATATGTGGATATAATTCAGGATGAAGTGAGTGTAGTGGGCAGGTGAGTGAGTGAGTGAGTGACATCATGTCTGGACTGGATTAGTGGTGGAGTCCATTGGAGACAGATAAACACTTAGGAGTAAAAATAAATAAGTACTGTACACTGACATTGATGGCCATTATGAGTCAGAAGTTTGTTGGGTTTCTGTATGTGGAGTATCGTAGATGTGTTTACTTGTTGGTCAGCAGGGGAAGGAATTTCAAATAAAAACCTGCTGAGCCAACAGATTCAACTTCAACGTTATTTGTAGAGCACTTTTGACAATACACAGTGTTCCAAAGCAACTTTACAGAAATACATAGATTACAATTAAATTCTGATGACAGAAATATATCTCTATACGTTTCCCCTCTGATGAGCAAACCAGTGGTGAGGGTGGCATGCAAAACTCCCTGATGATACGAGGAAGAAACCTTGAGAGGAACCAAACTCTTAAAGGAACTCATTCTCATTCTTAAACTTAATGTTCAGCCATTTTATTTAAATCATTCTTGAGGACATCATGTCAAGATCTGGGAAATTCCATATGACTGTGCTTGCAGTGTTAGCAGTGGCCCCCTCCACCCTACCCCCTACCGCCTACACCTTGAACAATGTTATGTGATTTGATGTGATCTGTTTCTACCAATCATGTTTTTGAATCTTCTGTTGTTTCCCAAATTCCTGGTGTAAGTCCCAGTTCTTGAGTGTGTTTTTGCCCAGACTTCAGTATGTGCTCGTACATTCTTTCTTGAGCCTTTCAAGTCTCCCTAGATGCCATTAGTGAAAAAAAGAACAAGTTCTCTTCTTTCTTTCCCACATGCTGCTGTATTTGGCTGTCTAGTCTTTGATGACTCCGTGTTCTATTTTTGGTTTCTTGATGTTATGTTATGTTTGTTATGTCATGGACGTGATCTCCCGTGTTCCCCGTTTAGAGTTTCTGTCTCCTGCACTGTTTCAGTTTCCTCGGTTCTTCTAAGAAGTGTGATTAGTCACGGGTTTGTGTTTCCAGAGCCTCCCGACTTCTCTCGAGTTTTCTTTCTTTTGTAAAACTTTGTGTTTGCGTTTGTTTGCTTTGTGTTTTTTAAATATTGAGGACTGATAATTGCTCAGCTTCTGTTGGTGTTTGTATATTCAGGTTTCAGAGGTTTTTCCGTTTCTTTTTGTGTTGAAGGGTGACATTTAAAATAAGGAATCGATTGTTTGTCTGCTGACACTTACTTGGCTTCTTGCACCTACTAATGGCAGACTGCTAAAGCTTCTGCTTCTCACTTGCATGACCCAAGTTTGAGTCTCAGTCCTGACAACTTTATAGCATTTGAGTTTAACCCTCTACAGAATCCTTGTGGATCTTCAGGCTGTTCATGTGGAAAACATCCTCAGCTGCAATAAGTGGTTTCCAATTGAAAAGAACTCCACCCAGAATTGAAAGAGCACAGCTGACACAATATACATTTTACATTTAAATTGAATAGCTGGGTAAAACAAATACTTACTGTATGAACCACAAACAAGCTAAAATCCCTAAATTCTGCTTTCATATAAGGAGGTGGGAGCTCAGTGGAGTCTGGATCAGAAGGTCACAAGTTCAAATCCCAGCACCACAAAGCTACAAAATGAAATAAACCTGAACGCATATATAAGCTATAAAACCCCAATACCATGGAGTGTAACATCACACAATTTCTGTTCTTCGCTGCTGGGAACTTGAGTTCATGGCAAAAGGATCTGGTGTATTTTTTCATCTGATGCTTGGCTAAAACTAAACCATAAACCAAATATCATAAAGGGTAAAGAGGCATTTTACTTGTAACATGCACAGTAAAATTCTTACTTTGCATATCCCAGCATATTCAGACGCTGGGGACAGACATGACGCAGCACCCTAAGATGTTAATGGACTTGTTCAAAAGTCGAAAAATGGCACTATAGCGATTCTGGGGCTTGAACCCCCTGACCTTCCTATCGGTAACCCAAGAGCCTTAATCACTGAGCGCTAACTTTCCCAAATGTAGCGTGTACATTTCATCCTGTAATTTTGAAGTCCACAGAACAAGCTTTACTCTATAACATTACTGCTCTGCTTAAGGGTTATGGAGTCCTGCTGATCAGTGTACACCAGATCTGCTCTCTCTCACTCACACACACACACACACACACTCTCACACACACACACACACACACACACACACACACACACACACACACACACACACACACACACACTCTCCAATCACACTGAACCCAAACATTCATGTACACTTCAAAATATTCCTTCACCTTTCCTAAAATGAAAATAATCATTAGGGATAAACAGATTTAACAGATTAAAAGGATAATTGAGGGATTTAAGGATTGAAACTGGATAATTAAAGGATTAGAAGCTTGGGTTTCCATTGGGCACGGTGGTAGGGTTCTTTTTTTTTGTTTTGTTTTTGTTTTTTGTTTTTTTTTAAGGAAAAAATAAAAACACATTTTTGGATTGTAGTGAATTTAGAATGGTCAGGTTGCTTTACTGTGTTGTCAATGTGTCCAAGTTCAGAGGTGAAAATTCATTCTTAGGGACTGGAAGATGCTAAACTCTTGTAATTAGAGGAGGTTAAAAAACGGCAGGTAATTAATTTTACTTTCAAAAACCTGTACAACTTTTTTTAAGTACAAGTCACCTACACACCTGATTCACCTTCTGTAGAATCCTACAATGTCTTCCCCAAAGCAAAACATTTATTATAGTCGGGTGTTCAACTATAATACAGAAGCCTTAAAAGTGGATGCTTGGCAACCCCCAGCCTTCTGATATGTAAGCCAAAGCCTTATCCACTTCCCTAACTAGATTTTCTTTACTTGAGCTGTAATCTACAACCAAATCAACCAAATCAATAATAGTCAATCTTCTGTTTATATCAGTATTTATATTCCTTTAGGACACCGTCAAGTCATAAACAATGTTCAGCAAACACGGTTTAAAAAAGGTCGACTTTAAAGTAGAATTATCATTCAGAATTTCTCAATACCAAGCAATGGAAATATTTTAACCTTGACAAGACCGTGTTCTGCATTTTTATAAAAACTAATATCACTTACCGTATTTTTCGGACTATAAGACGCTACTTTTTTCCCACGTTTTGAACCCCGCAGCTTAAACAATGAAACAGCTAATTTATGAATTTTTCCTGTTTTTTTCCTGGTTTCACAAACTTCAAGCCAAAAAACTGAGCACCATAAAATAAGACCAATGAAATATTCGAAACGGAAACGAAAAAACGCACCTCACCTGCGTTCTGAGAGAAATAGTTGTGAAAGGAAGGAGGAAGACAGTGAACAATGACTTTCTTGGTAGGCTACTGTTTAGAGACAAGCCGTTGTAACGCGTTGAGTCTGGGTGAAGGGAGAGCTCGCTAACTCCAGTTGCAATAGAAATCATATAAGCACAGACAAGCTTCCAAAACTCGTGCTTTTTTATTTTTCTTGGCAACAGCGTTACGGGTTAGTCAAAGAAATTTAGAAATGAGCATCAGAAAATAATAAGGACATAATCCTCATCTTGAACACACACAGTAATACCGGAAAAATGCTGTGCCGGTCTTTTTCCAAAATACCGCTCTGCTCCTAAAGGAAGCGCAACATATTTCACCCGTTACACCGTGTGTAACGTGTCTTTCGTTAAAGCCTGTGTAAAGTACATTAGTGTAGTTAGTACATTTATGTTAAAAATAAAAAATATTTGTAAAATTCAGTGGGTGCAACTTATATATGGGTGCGCTTTATAATCCAGAAATTACGGTACATTTTAACTTAACAATCATCAGGAGAAATTGTTACCCTTTCAAACTTTCGTATCCCCTTTGCCAATAATCATAAGTTGTTGTATATCTCTAATCAGTTGTTCATCTCTGCCTGTTTGTGTAGATGTGGTTGTATCTTGTGCTCCTGTCCTGTGTGTGGAGGTGTGAAAGTTACCCCAATGGGAAAGTTTCGTCCAGTTGTGACAACATGCTTCCTTCTCATGGAAGCGGAGCTCAGACGAGTGCTGCTCCTTACACCGTTACAGCAGACAAAAGCAGCTATAAAGAAGGAGACACAATCACAGGTAAGACACCATGCTGTACAATTTACACGGCTGGTCCTAATGAGACAAATTAGGCTTGTTAGCAAATAGCAGACATGCACATTGCTAGCACTGTTTGTCTTTACTGGAAGATGAGCAACATGCTAATGCAAATACATGCAAATCAAACATCATTTTGACTTGTTAACTTAAAAAAAAAAAAAGATAATAAAAGAGACAAAATACAGAACCCAACTTTCTTTGAAAAAGATTCTTACCTTTTAATAGGACCCACAGTTTCACCTAAAAACACGTTGTTAACACACCTGGTTCACCACCTGTATAAACCAAGTGATGGCGCTAACCATGTGTAAACAAGCTACAATGTCTTCCTCAAATCAGACACCTCACATCTAATATTTTATCCTCAACAATAATCATGTCCAGACGTTCAAAATAAACAAATCTTTTATTCCTTGGTTTTATTAACGAAGAAGAAATTCATACGGTCTATGGGTTACTGAACAGAAGGTCAGGAATGCAAGTCCCAGCACTGACTAGCTTCACTGTTGGGCTCTTGAGCAAGACCTTTAACTTTCTCTGCTCCAGGGGTGATGTATCATGGCTGACCCTCTGCTCTGACTTCAGCTTGAAAGAATTTCACTGTTCTGTAAAGTACATTTGACAAGCAAAAAAAATATTTTTTCGTAAAGTTTTGAAACCTGTATTTTTTGTCCAAGCATAAGCCTTTCCTCACAATACCCTGGTGCCAGTTTATCACATTTTTTCAATCCATATACACAAATTAATGACATTATCTTTTAAATCTGTTGTAAAATTGTAGTTGTAGGACAGAGTTGAGATCCAGTTTACATTTGTGGCATTTAGCAGACGCCCTTTTCCAGAGCGATGTACAAAAAAGTGCTTTGAATCTCCATCAATGAATAAATCTACACTGCTGCGCTAAATGAAAACTTAAGATTAATCAGACTTGTGTCGAGAGGTGTTGCTTTTTTAACAAAGCAAACTTGGATAGTGTTAGTTTAAGTGTTTCAGGAAGAAGTAGATCTTCATCCGTCACTTGAAGATAGTAGCTTTTCAACCTCCCAGCCGTAGCATGTACATCCAATATCATGTGAAATTGTGTGATTATAATCCCAGTGCCCTTTGGTGAAATCTGAGTTAAATCTAAATACCTGGTATGAGGACTTCTTTGCTGGAAAACAAAAACAGCAAACATCATCATTATCAGTGTATTAAAGTTGATCTTTTACTTGCTAAAAAATTGTAGTATAAAACATATACAAGGAATATGAGAGAGAGAGAGAGAGAGAGAGAGAGAGAGAGCTAGCGCCGTGCCCAACCCCTTTTCGAGCTCAGTTACAAAAGTGTTCTTAATGCTAAAGAAAGTGTGGATACAAAAGAGTGGTCAGGTTTCTGAGAGTGAAATACAAAAGTCATTCAAAAACAGAAAAAAAGGAACCCACAACACAGTAAAAACTGTATAACGCTAAATGAAAATGTCCCTCAGACTTCAGGCAGTTGGCTAAAATGTTCTGGAGCTACAGGCTAATAAAGCTAACAAGTATTGAACATGTCTCACCTCCAGTTTAGCATTTGCTCAGTTCCACAGAGATTTGGTGTTATTGTGTACCAATAGCAAACTGAGGCCCGGGCTACAGTCTTAGGGTGCCATTTGATTTGGACCATGTGCCTTTTCATCTCAATTTATAACAGTTTTGATTTTTATTATAAACGCTTGTTGAGAAAGTCGCTCTGGAAAAGGGTGTCTGATGTCTGAGGGTGTCTGCCAATTGCAATTAATGTAAATGCAAATAGGTCACATGACTAGCATATTTGTATTCTTTGCTCAAAACTTAGTAACTTCAATCAACCAAAAATGAACATCCCCTGGGGTTGCTCCAGTGCTACTCCACAAACACACAATGATCAGCCATAACATTATGACCACCTGCCTAATATTGTGTTGGTCCCCCTTTTGCTGCTAAAACAGTTCTGACCCAGTCATCTAGATGTCACAATTAGTCAAACTCGCTCAAATCCTTATGCTCGCTCATTTTTCCTGCTTCTAACATCAACTTTGAGGACAAAATGTTCACTTAATGCCTAATAAATAAATCCACCAACCATGATGAAGAGATAATCAGTGGAATTTATTTCAGTGGTCATAAATTTATAAATTTACATTACCTCAACATGCAACTGTGCCATTTCAGTGACTCTAAATGCGAACTCGGCGGGATTTACCGGGTTTCTCCTGGAAGCGAGGCTGGTGGGAGGCAACAGCCCCATGGGTACTTTCACTGTGGTGGACACTACCTCCCAGCTCCTGACCTGCTCAGGACTGTCTGTAAGTCTCAGATCATTTCACAATCTATGCAATTATTAAATCAGACAAATAAGTTGTGGTGAGAAGTTAAAAAAAGCATTTATTTTTGGCTTGACATTTAGAACTCGGCCGTCTCGCATACATCAGATAAGTCAAAACAACAGGTCCAGAGCAAATGGAAAGCACCAGCATCTGGTAACCTCAACACCATTGAGTTCAGGTACACAATATTGCTTCCATTCCTTTCCCTCTTACATTCTAGTGCCTGAACATGATTGTTTAGATTTCAGTTAAGCATAGAATCATCGCTAATCTCATCGCTAAATAGAGTTGAAATAAAACCCTGCTGTTTATAGTGTTTGATTTTTCCTATACTGGAGCCATTTGCGCACTCAAACAGACTAAAAAAATACTCCATGGCTTCAATAATTTGAAGTTCCATAATTTATTTAAAAAGTTCAAACACAAAATGTAAAAGACAAAATAAATAAAAATAAATAAATAAATTGATATATTTCAAATCAAGAAGACCAAAGTACAGAAAACAAAAGCCCATATACAAAAATTAAGTGTACACAACTAAAATCTTAGCTGAAACAAAAAGCAAAGAGTATCACAAAAAAAGGACACCACTTATACATGATAAGATGAGGAAACAACTCACAAGAAGAAGCCTGCATAATGTTCAAAACTAAGCAAGAATCTAAGGAACACTCTGGTGACATCTGGTAGAAAACATGGAAAAAGAAAAAAAGAAGGGCAGATCCCCTTTTTTGTGCTCTATTTTGCCATTAAAAATTTTTCTAAATAAATCCATAGCGGAATTGTCATGTTTCCAAGCAGAAAAATTAAATGAATCATGCATTTATGAAACACGACCATGAGCAGAGCAAAGTAATAGCGGTCAATACAATGACACAAAAGACACAAATAAAAGGTATTAATGATGATTAAAATTTCGTGAGCAATAACAGTTTAAGTAGCGTCTATGCCCGAGCCAGACTTTTTGCCAGTGCCAGCCGCATTGGTTTTGGATCTGTTTTAGTCTCAGCCCTTCACAGCCTTGGTCTTGACAGACTCTGGTCATGGTCTTGACTTGGCGCTTCTTGAATACAAAACAAATATAAATGATAACAAGTGTTTTAATGATTAATAAAAAAATCTGTATTTTATTCAATTCTCTTCAAAAGTAGCATCTCAAAGAACAAAAAAAATCTAAATAAAGATAAAAGAAATGAGGAAATAAAAAATAGTAATATAATTAATAAGAAAAATAATAAATGAGGAAAATAACATAAGTAAATAAACAGAATACTTTACAAAAAATAAATAAAAAATCACGAATGCTATCCTGAAAAAGTGATTTTTTTTTTAGAGCAGATTTAAAAACAGTAAAAAACTCGGCATGTCTGATCTCAGTGGGGAGAGAATTCCACAGCTTTGGTGCATGTGAGGAATAATCCTGATCAGCCATAGAGCGTAAACATGTAGGAGGAACAACCAAGAGACCGGAATCTTAAAAGCTGTGTCGACGATGTGCCGCACCATGTAGGGTCTTAAAGGTCTGCGTTAGAACTTTAAAATGAATGTGGAATCTGACAGGGAGCAGATACAACGAATCCAAAACTGGAGAAATGTGTCTTAGTCAGAATCCTAACAGCTGAATTTTGGACAACCAGTAAATTGTTTGAGATTAATAGATAATTGGTTAATGTAATCCGTACCTTGAGTTGAAAAGTATTGAATTATTCGACATCTGGCCAATCAAATTCCAGAACTCAGGAACATTGTGCTGTTGTTAACCAACTGTAAATGGAAACAGACTTTTTTATGTACTGATTTTTGTGTAACCCAATGCACATGTTTCATTCTCAGTGTAACATTTGTGCGTGACTACTCCATCTTCTGGGTGGGAGTGAAGAGCGCTCAGATCACCTACAACGGCACATCGGTGAGACCCAGAAGTCTTCCTTCTATACGCAACACATTTTCATGTTTAACTTCATTGTTTTAAGCTGAAATTTAGTGCAGACAGAATAAAGAAATGCATCCATAAGCTGGATGCAGTCGAAGGATTCCTCAAGGGATGTTTCTATGAAAAAGGTTACCAAGTTCTACTTGGGAAAATCAAGTGGAACCACCAAACGGTGTTATAGTGTAAGATAGCTGTAGGAGAGACATCTAAAATTATGATATAGTAAAAAAAAAAAGCAGGTTGACAGATAGAGACAGACAAATGTAAACAGACTCACACACAGACTCACAAATAGACAAAGGAAGACAGATTTCTATAGCGAGTTTCACAATGACATAAGTAAAGACGTACAGACGTTTATACACAGATGCAGATAGAGACAGATAGAAGCAAGCAGGGATACTGAGAGAGAAATATGATTAGACATAAAGACAGAAATACAGACAGAAAACAGTCAGAAAGAGAGACAGAAGTCCAGATATACTGTATAGACAGACATAAATACTGTCATAGACACAGACATAAAGACAGACAGAGACACAGACAGACAGAGAGAGAGGCAAATAGACAAAGACACAGACAGACAGAAATGCAGACAGAAATCCAGACAGACAAAGACGCAACCAGACAAATTGTATGTGATTGTTTACTGACATTATACGGGCTTTGGATTGTTTTGCTCCAGTCTGAGTCCACGTCCACGTCCACCTCGTCCACCATCTCCAACTCAGGCTGTGGCACCACTAAGACGTGTTTAAGCCAACCGACCGGCTGCGACCCTGCAAACTCCAACTGCTACTTCATGTCTGCCACCCCCTCATCCTCAGGGTCCGGGATCAAATTCGAGATCACTGGTCTTGCAGCCGGCTACGTCTCCATCGGCTTCTCAGACGACAAGGAGATGGTGTGGACATCTCATTCTCTCTCTCTCTCTCTCTCTCTCTCACACACACACACACACACACACACACACACACACACACACACACACACACACACTTGTTTCCCCTGAATATGGCATTACTGTCTGTTCATTACATTGAATTCCACTGAGCACTGACTGTGTGTGTGTGTGTGTGTGTGTGTGTGTGTGTGTTTTAAAGGGGAATGATGATATCTACATATGTGGGAAAGACTCAAATGGTCTGATCCAGATACAACACGCATTCTCTACAGGAACTACAACACCAACCACCATCTCACTGGTACACACACACACACACACACACACACACACACACACACACACACACATATACATAATCACACACACAGTCATATACACAGGTATAAACACATACACAATCTCACACACAGTCATAGACACAGATATACATACGCACACACATATACACAATCACACACACTGTCGTAGACACACATACAAACACACACACCTACATACATATACACATTAATTTATTTTCTTTATATATACGTATATATCTATGATCGTGTGTGTGTGTGTGTGTGTGTGTGTGTGTGCGTGCGTGTGTGTGTGTGTGGCAGGGGAATGTGACGGCAATCAGTAAATCAGAGGATAACGGAGTGATCAGCTGCTCCTTTACATCCCAAAACACCATCAGCACCACCAGGAGCACCACATCCTCCAACAGCTACTACATCTTCCTCGCCAACGGGGCCACCAGCAACGGTACACACACACACAAAGTTAATATCCAGGCTGAAACACAATAGTGTTCATACTCACACACTTTCCATGAACTGTACACTAACACATGCAGCACCTGAAAAGCGTGGAGTCTTTTATGGTTTTTGAGAGACACATGCGCGTTTCTTTCTATGCAACAAACTTAGCAAAAGGCAGAAACCCAGAAGAAGTGGACAGTCACCGAGTGAAAGAAAGTTCTGTTTCCAAAGGGCACAAAGGAAAACCTCCAACTAGTGAAGAACATTTTTGGCAAGTTTTCCAAGAGGCAAAGTATTTGAGCTGAACGTTTGGATGCTCATTGTGTAAACCTGCTTTTCATACTAATGAAGGATTATTTAATGGAAATAAAGTGGAACATCTGGACATTTATAGATGATTTCTTAAATTGATTTTGGCAAAAGGAAATCTGGAGATATAGTGTTTCCCCTTATTTCACAGGTGATTTCTCTAATAATTTCATTTCCAGAAATAATAGCAATAACTAAAACTCAACATAAAAAAATTCAACAATGAATTTTAAAAATATTAGGAAATGAATTAATGTATTAAATGATTGTTACCTATTTCAATTATATATATATATATATAAAAAATATGTTATAAAAATACGCATTGAGGATTGTTTGTATTTGATGCAAAAAACAATATTGTTTGAATATATATATATATATATATATATATATATATATATATATATATATATATATATATATATATATATATATATATATATATATATATATATATATATATATATATATATATATATTCGAAACAATATTTTTTGCATCAAATACAAACAATCCTCAATGCGTATTTTTATAACATATTTTTTCCACTCAAGAATAAATAAATAGAAAAAAGAAAGTAAAAAGGGATTTCCCACAATATATCTACATATAAACATAAAAAACCACACAAAATGTGTTTATTGAATTAAATACTTTTTTTTAAATAAAACATTCAACATGTGTAAAACAAACAATCACATTTTTATGTGTAGAAATTTTTTCACGGAAAAAAAAAAAAAAAAAAGTCCTATACAGTTCTGATGTGACTCAGCTGCTGTGTTTATCCCAAAATAATAATAATTTTCCATATCTCACAGTGTAACTGATCATTGTGGTCATGCAGGGATGTGTGTGTGTGTGTGTGTGTGTGTGTGTGTGTGTGTGTGTGTGTGTGTGTGTGTGTGTGTGCCAGAACATTCACCTGTTTTGTTTCTCTTTCAGACACTTACTTTGCTGTTTGTTTTTATCATATTCTTGTAAACTTCTTGTAAACATGCCCTGATGGAGAAAACTAGAATACCATGAAGAATTAAAAAATTAAAAATAAATTGTATCTGTAGTGTAAATAAGTGTATTCGAAGTGCAGGGCTGTGTGTGTGTGTGTGTGTGTGTGTGTGTGTGTGTGTGTGTGTGTGTGTGTGTGTGTGTGTGAGAAATAACAACCTGATTGTGAGTTTAGATATTACAGTATTGTATACACCAGTCAACAGACTCAGATTTTATCTGAACAATATGGATATTTACGCACTGTGTGTGTGTGTGTGTGTGTGTGTGTGTGTGTGTGTGTGTGTGTGAGAAATAACAACCTGATTGTGAGTTTAGATATTACAGTATTGTATACACCAGTCAACAGACTCAGATTTTATCTGAACAATATGGATATTTACGCACTGTGTGTGTGTGTGTGTGTGTGTGTGTGTGTGTGTGTGTGTGTGTGTGTGTGTGTGTGTTCTCACTGCATTTCAGTGAGCACTTTTTGGTACATTTTATAAAATGTGTAGTGAAAGTGTGTATAGTTGATGTGTAGTTTATATGTGTAGTTGGTGTGTCTGGTAAAAGTGTGCGTAATTGATGTGTGGAGTGAAATTGTGTGTAGTTGATGTGAACAATGAAAGTGTGTGCAGTTGATACTTGTAGTTTGTTTGTTGTTTGTGTGTTTAGTGAAAGTGTGCATGATTTATATGTGGAATGAAAGTGTGTGTATTTGATGTGTTTAGTGAAAGTGTGTGTAGTTGATGTGTTTAGTGGAAGTGTGTGTAGTTGATGTGTTTAGGAAAGTGTGTGTAGTTAATGTGTGTTGGTGTGTAGGAAAAGTGTGTGTAGTTAATGTGTGTTGGTGTGTAGTGAAAGTGTGTGTCGTGTATATGTGTAGTTGGTGTGTATGGTGAGTGTGTGTAATTGATGTGTGAAGTGAAATTGTGTGTAGTTGTGTATAATAAAAGTGTGCAGTTGACATTTGTAGATTGTGTGTAGTGAAAGTGTGTAATATATATCTGAAATGAAAGTGTGTGCTTGATGTGAGTAGTTAGTGTTTAGTAAAAGTGTGTAAAAGTTTGTGTTTAGTCTATGTGTTCAGTTGATATGTGTAGTAAAAGTGTGTGTAGTTAAAGTGTGTACAATTTATGTTTGTGGTTAGGTGTGTATAGTGTGGTGTGTGAAGTAAAAGTGTGTAGTTGGTGTGTAGTGTATATGTGAAGTGAAAGTGTGTGTAGTTGTGTGTAGTTAAAAGGGTGTAGAGAAAGTGTAGTTCATGTGTGTGGTTAATGTATGTAGTCGATGTGAGTGGTGAAATTATGTATAGTTTATGTTTGTGATCAAAGTGTGTGAGTTGATGTGTGACATGAAAGTGAGTGTAGTTGGTGTGTGGAGTAAAATTGTGTGTGTAGTTTATGTGCATGGTTGGTGTGTGTATTTGATGTGTGTAGTAAAAGTGTGTGTAGATATCATGTGCAGTGAAAGTGTTTGTAGTTGATGTGTGTAATTGATGTGTAAAGTAAACTTGTGTGTAGTTCGGTATATGGTTAAAATGTGTGTACTTAGTGTGTGTATGTAGTAAAAGTGTGTGTAGCAAAAGTGTGTAGTAGAAGTGTGTAGTTGATGTCTGTAGTTCAATTGTGTGTATGTAGTTGATGTATAAAGTGAAAGTGTATGTGTAATTGATGTGTGTAGGAAAAGTGTGTATAGTTTTTGTGTTGTGGAAGTGTGTAGTTTATGTGTAAAGTGAAATTGTGAGTGTGTAGTTAATGTGTTTGTATTGTGTACTCTGACAGGTGTGATCCAGATGCACCCGACCACACCTCTAATCAGCAGCACTAAGGTGGACATTAGCAGTCCTGTAGCTCTGGGAAGTGAATCAAAGCTTCCAGACATCATTAAAGCACACGGTAACACACACACACACACACACACACACACACACACACACACACAAACACGATATAATTCATCATAATAAGAAATGTAATATGTGTGTGTGAGAGAGTATAGTTACTGTGTGTGTGTGTGTGTGTTTGCGCAATGTAATGTTTGTGTGATTTTATGATATGGTGTTTGCATTGTGTAATTGTGTGTAATGTAATTGTGTGTTTTTGTGATTTTACGGTGTGCACAGGATGTAATTGTGTGTTTGTGTTATATAAATGTGTGTGTGTGTGTGAGATATGGTGTTTGCATGATGCAATTGTTTGTGTGATGTAATCGGTTTTCTGATGTAATTGTCTGTTAGTGTGATGTAAGTGTGTGCGTGTGTTTGTGTGCGTGTGTTTGTGTGTGTGTGTGATATGGTGTTTGAATGATGTAATTGTGTGTGTGTGTGTGTGTGTGATGTAATTGTGTGTGTGTGTGTGTGTGTGTGTGTGTGTGTGTGTGTGTATGTAATGTAATTGTGTGTGTATATATATATAATATAAGTGTGTGTAGTTAAAGTGTGTGCAATTTATGTTTGTGGTTAGGTGTGTATAGTGTGGTGTGTGAAGTAAAAGTGTGTAGTTGGTGTGTGTAGTGTATATGTGAAGTGAAAGTGTGTGTAGTTGTGTGTAGTTAAAAGGGTGTAGAGAAAGTGTGTAGTTCATGTGTGTGGTTAATGTATGTAGTCGATGTGAGTGGTGAAATTATGTATAGTTTATGTTTGTGATCAAAGTGTGTGAGTTGATGTGTGACATGAAAGTGAGTGTAGTTGGTGTGTGGAGTAAAATTGTGTGTGTAGTTTATGTGCATGGTTGGTGTGTGTATTTGATGTGTGTAGTAAAAGTGTGTGTAGATATCATGTGCAGTGAAAGTGTTTGTAGTTGATGTGTGTAATTGATGTGTAAAGTAAACTTGTGTGTAGTTCGGTATATGGTTAAAATGTGTGTACTTAGTGTGTGTATGTAGTAAAAGTGTGTGTAGCAAAAGTGTGTGTAGCAAAAGTGTGTAGTTGATGTCTGTAGTTCAATTGTGTGTATGTAGTTGATGTATAAAGTGAAAGTGTATGTGTAATTGATGTGTGTAGGAAAAGTGTGTATAGTTTTGTGTTGTGGAAGTGTGTAGTTTATGTGTAAAGTGAAATTGTGAGTGTGTAGTTAATGTGTTTGTATTGTGTACTCTGACAGGTGTGATCCAGATGCACCGACCACACCTCTAATCAGCAGCACTAAGGTGGACATTAGCAGTCCTGTAGCTCTGGGAAGTGAATCAAAGCTTCCAGACATCATTAAAGCACACGGTAACACACACACACACACACACACACACACACACACAAACACGATATAATTCATCATAATAAGAAATGTAATATGTGTGTGTGAGAGTATAGTTACTGTGTGTGTGTGTGTGTGTTTGCGCAATGTAATGTTTGTGTGATTTTATGATATGGTGTTTGCATTGTGTAATTGTGTGTAATGTAATTGTGTGTTTTGTGATTTTACGGTGTACAGGATGTAATTGTGTGTTTGTGTTATATAAATGTGTGTGTGTGTGTGAGATATGGTGTTTGCATGATGCAATTGTTTGTGTGATGTAATCGGTTTTCTGATGTAATTGTCTGTTAGTGTGATGTAAGTGTGTGCGTGTGTTTGTGTGCGTGTGTTTGTGTGTGTGTGTGATATGGTGTTTGAATGATGTAATTGTGTGTGTGTGTGTGTGTGTGATGTAATTGTGTGTGTGTGTGTGTGTGTGTGTGTGTGTGTGTGTGTGTATGTAATGTAATTGTGTGTGTATATATATGTAATGTAATTGTGTGTGTGTGTGTGTGTTGTCAGGTTGTCTGATGTTGATTGCGTGGATGACCACGGGCAGTATGGGCATGTTTATTGCGCGTTTCCTGAAGCAAGCCGCTCCGGGACAAAAGTTCTGTGGGAAAGATTTCTGGTTTGTGGTGAGTTTTTGTGTTTCTGTAAAATTCAGTAAAATACACAAACATCTCTGTAATAAACACAACCACTGATTGACAATATTCACCACTGTACTGACACTACTGACCATCTCATTATAAACTCCTGTACTCTAAATGAAAACCGAACTCGTGTGTGTGTGTGTGTGTGTGTGTGTGTGTGTGTGTGTGTGTGTGTGTGGGGTGTCCACAGGCTCATGTGTTACTGATGTTGCTCACAGTTGCAGCGACTATCATCGCATTTATCCTGGTATTTTCATACGAACAAGACTGGAGTGGGGTAAACACTACACACAAAACAGCTACACACACTATATATTACACTACACACAAAACAGCTACACACACTATATATTACACTACACACAAAACAGCTACACACACCATATATATTACACTACACACACTATATATTACACTACACACAAAACAGCTACACACACTATATATTACACTACACACAAAACAGCTACACACTATATATTACACTACACACAAAACAGCTACACACTATATATTACACTACACACAAAACAGCTACACACACTATATATTACATTACACACAAAACAGCTACACACACTTTATATTACACTACACACAAAACAGCAACACACACTATATATTGCGCTACACACTAAACAGCTACACACACAATATATATTACACTACACAAAACAGCTACACACACTATATATTACACTACACACAAAACAGCTACACACACTATATATTACGCTACACACAAAACAGCTACACACACTATATATTACATTACACACAAAACAGCTACACACACTTTATATTACACTACACACAACACTTTTAGTATCACACACCACACATTACACACAAGACTATATACTTCCTTCTCCACCTTCCGCTTGAGGAGCCTCACAGGTGCTCAATAGGGTTCTGGTCTTTAGACATACTTGGCCACTTTATCACCTTCAGCTTCCTCAGAAATACAGTTTTCAACTTAACGGTGTGTTTGGTGTCATTATTATGTTGGAAATCTGCCGTTCGGTCCAGTTTCTGAAGGGGGAAGGGCATGTTCAGCTTTAGAATGCCACAGTACATGTTGGAATCCATGTTTTCCTGCTGTTTACCAGCAGCACTCGTGCATTTACATTTACATTTGCGGCATTTGGCAGACGCCCTTATCCAGAGCGACTTACAACTGAGCAGGGGAGGGTTTTAGTGCTTTGCTCAAGGGCCCAGCAGTGGCAGCTTGGTGGTGGTGGGATTTGAACCTATGATCTTCTGATCCAAAGCCCAATGCCTTAACCACTGAGCTACCACCTCCCTGCAGCCCCTAAATGAGCTACCACCTCCCTGCAGCCCCTAAATGATGCTGCCACCACCATGCTTGACTGAAGGCAGAACACAATTTCCGTGTTGCTCCTCAGCAGGGTGTCACCACACATGCAGGACATCATCTGAGCCAAACAAGTTTATCTTAGACTCATCAGACCACAGAAAATGGTTCCAGCAAACTTTGTGTGTTTTCTTGTGAGCAGCTTTAGAAGAGGCTCCTTCTGGGACGACAGCATGCAAACAGATTTGTTGCAGTGTGTGGCGTACGGTCTGAGCACTGACAAGTGAATCTTCTGCTTTTGCATCCTCTAAAGCGATGCTGCAGCACTCATGCATCTGTGTTTTGAAGCAGCTTCTGCAGCTGACACACAGCACGAGGACTCAAACTTCTTTTATGGACCCTCCTGAGGTCTGTTCCAAGCGGAACCCGTCTTGGAAAACCTCTGTATGACCCTGACCACTGTAGTGTAACTCAGTTTCAGGGTGATACTGATCTTCTTACAGCCTCGGCATCTTTGTGTAGAGCAACGATTCTAATTCTTAAATCCTCAGAGACTCTTTATCACGAGGTCCATGTTGAACATCCAGTGGTCAGTATGAGAGAATTGGACTCAAAGCACCAAATTTTAACTGCTCTAATACAAAATACACACATTTGTGTATGTCGAGTTATTATCAGAGGACAGTAAATCTCTACTGCTATACAAGCTGCACACTGACTTCTCTAAAATTTTTCCAAGTTCCATTTCTACAGTATTGTCCCTTTAGACGATATACTAAAACAGTTGCTGAAAGGTGAGGGGTGCACTCACTTTTGTGAGATACTGTACATCCATACAATTGTACACTTTGCATTGCACTCTATACTGTCCATGTACAATACACAATAGATTACATAATGCACAATACACACTATACTGTATGACTACACAATACAATACAATGTACACTGTGTATATATTACACACTGCACCTTACATTATACATGTGTAATACACACTGCACAGTCTATCGCATTATTAATAGTGTGTGTGTGTGTGTGTGTGTGTGTGTGTGTGTGTGTGTGTGTGTGTGTGTGTGTGTGTGTGTTTTAGGGAGCTCATCCAGTTCTGGGTTGTTTGGTGATGATCCTCAGCTTTGCTCAACCCATTGGTGCCATGTTCCGCTGCACACCACAGGATGAGAGGTGAGAGAGAGAGCGAGAGAGAGAGAGAGATAAATGAATACAGAAAACAAGACACATAGCTGGCATGATGCTCACTACTTTGTCCCCTGTAGGAGGTTTGTCTTCAACTGGATTCATTCCATCAATGCATTAGCGATTAAAGGGTTAGCAGGTGAGGACGCTACTCTCGTGTTTTATCCTTTCTTTAATTTTATTTTGTCTTTCCACACTTACCTAAATATTATCTCGTTCCATCTCGTGCTCAGTGGCGGCAATTTTCACCGGTCTCATGCTGGCTGACAGCTCAGAGTCACAGTGGATGCCGAAGGTGATGGGTGGATTTGTGGCCTGGGAGGCGTTGCTTTTTCTCTGCCAAGATTTATATCACAAATACAGTCAAAAGGGTAAAAGCTTTCAGAATTCGTCACCTTCTACACACCCAACACCTTCTACACACCCAACACCTTCTACACAGTCATCACCTTTTATACCCCCAACACCTTTTATACCCCCAACACCTTTTATACCCCCAACACCTTCTACACACCCACCACCTTCTACACACCCACCACCTTCTACACACCCACCACCTTCTACACACCCACCACCTTCTACACACTCACCACCTTCTACACACTCACCACCTTCTACACACTCATAGCCTTCTACACACTCATTGCGTTCTACACACCCAACGCCTTCTACACACCCATCACCACACACACACACTCATTCTTCTTACCTTATAAGGTTTTTTTGTTTTTCAGATATGGACAGCTGCAGTGTTGGAGGGGTAAGTGTGTGTGTGTGTGTGTGTGTGTGTGTGTGAAATCATCTCATGATTTACCTCCACTATTACCTCTTTTTTAGGTGGGAACAGGCGTACTCCTGCTCCTGCTCTTCTTCTTGGGGAACCTGGCGTTCCTTGTGGCTCTGCTCGTCGGAATTGGAGCATCGTAACCATGGAAACAAGGAACCCATTATTAAAAAAATTATAAATAGAAGCTCAGGATTTTTGTTTTTGTAGTCAGGTAAATACTCTGTAAACATAAAATAATCCCTGAGTTTGTTTCTATTTGTTCTGATTTTTTCAGTTTATTCATAACAGGGTTTTTTTTCTGTTTGGGATATGTTTTCATTTTTTATTTCAAATACCCTTCCATAACTTCCCTCTGGTGCTGTATTGAGGTCACTGTTGTTCATGTTAATTAACAACAGCATGCCCCAGTGTTTTATTCCTCTTTTATCACTGTTACAGTGAATTTATTAGGAGTATAAAGTCATCTATAATCATTTTACAGTTACATTTCATGCTCATAAAACAAGTTTTTATTTTTATAATAGCATCTATAAATGGTTATTCTCTCTCCAGCCCGTTTCTTTTCTCTTTTCCTCAGAGAAAGAATAAATAAATAAATGTGGCTTGATGATAGATCTGACCAAAGCTAGTCTTGTCAAAAAGAAAGCAACTGTCTTTTTCTTGTGAATAATTTTCCTGAGTGTAAAAAAATGGACTTTAAATTGTTTGGAAACGGCCTTATAACCCTTCCCAGGTTGACTCTCTTGATTTTCTTTTATCCTTCTGATGTCTTCCCTTTTTGTCAATATTTTAACACACACCTGCTCCAGACCATTGAACTGCTAAAACTTGGGCTGTTATAGAGGCACTCACACTTGCTAATGATCACTTAAAATAAGTGCATTTAATTAGTGCCACCTGGCTGCCTCTTAATCCTTATGTAATCAGTAAGGGTGCAATACGTTTTTCACAATCGCTTTCTTTATGTTCTTCTATAATAAGTCACCTGATGTTGTTCCTCTGAGGTTGTATTCATCTAATTCTAAGACAATAATGTGGAAAACAAGATTTTTATTACATCTTGATACTTAACACTATATAGAATTCAAGAGGGTGTACTTTCTTTTTCACATGACTGTAAGGAATAACCAGGGAGAAAAAATGGAGTGTGTGTGTGTGTGTGTTACACTTTCTGCTTGAATGCAAATATTTGCCTTTACAAATATGATGTTTATGAATTTTTCACTTTCAGAAAGATGGATGCAAATATTTGCTATTATTGTAATCATCTTTTGAACACGAACAAACCAGAGCTGGAAACAAGGTTTCTTTCTTTATTTTGAACTAAGGGTGTACAAATTTTTGCCCCTAAACTTTATCTATGCATTGTATAGAACAGAGTTCTGCATATGTATGATGTTTTGTATTTCTATATACTATACTGCCTTTTTAATCGTAGTTTGTTTTTCATATATGATCCATGCCATATATATATATATATACAGTATATACATATATAATATAAAAATATATACATATATGAAATTCTATTTTAAATTAAATATATTAAATTCTTTTCTAAATCTGACTCTTTTCTCATTAGTTAGTATTCATATCTTTATTTTAGCATTAAAAAAAACACAATCGTTTCTGTTAATTATTTTCTTTGAGTTTATTGCCAGGTGGTCATATATGCATAAAATGACCAAAAGTATACATACACCTGACCACATCTTCCATCTATATGTGGTTTTGTCCCCAACTATCGAGCCAGTGGCGAATGTGGTGAAGGAAAAACTTCCCGTAACTTTATAAAGAAGAAACCAGGCTCGACTTCATCTGGGTGGCACCAAATGTCCATCTATTACAGTTCCATCATTGTTGAGATGGATTGTTCAGTAAGAGGTGCTTCAATGCAGAACTGTTTGTGCAAACTGCTATTAATTACAGTCCAAATCCACACCATGACAATTCCTCTGTGCACAAAGCCAACTTCATGAAGATCTGCTTTCCATAGGTTGGAGTGCAAGATCTCCTGCAATAGAGCTCCAACCTTATTAAACACCTTTGAAATTTCTTGGAATGTTGACTGCACTCCAGGCCTCCTCACCTCACTTACATCAGTACCTGACTTTTGTATCTAAATGAATACAAATCTCCACATAAATCTAGTAAAACATCTTCCCTGAAAAGTGGAGCTTATTATTTCAGTGAATGGGAACTAACTGTTGAATGGGATGTTGAAAAAACATACCAATCTTATTCACTGGTGTCTCCAAACATTTGATATGAGGGTGTATGTTATCTGTTTATATATAAATCTCCCAAAGTGAAATATTAGACACCTCTAGATTAGATACCACACTTTTTTGGAACAGTTAGATGTTTCATTGTTTCAAATACAAATCAAATATAGTTTCTTTATTTAGATTAGGGATGTCATACAAATCCAATTGTGTGCTAACAATCTGGTTAAGAACCACATACTTAATGGGTGGACAAATTGGAGGAATTGGGACCAGAAGGTCATGAGTTCATATCTCAGCACCATTGCCACTGATGGGTCCTTGAGCGAGGTCCTTAACCCTCAGCTGTAAGTTGCACTGGATAAGAGCAGCTGCCAAATGCAAAGAAAAAAACGAGAACCTTCCTCTTCCTATATTATCTTTTTATCTTGGCCCTCATTATAATGCCATGAGCTTAACATCAAGTTCACAGGAAAACACAGTGTCTTCTTTCACCCGGCTGATTTTTATCTCAGACCGCAGTCACACTGAGTGTGTTTATGGTTCACTATAAAGGAGTATGAAAGCTTGAAACAGGTCATCTGGACTTTGCTCCGAGGAACACACCTGAGTGCTGATTAGGAGGCTGGAGAACGAACCAGAATTGATATCGGTGAAGAATTTTACTTCAACCAGAAGAAAAAAGTAAATCTTATACATGCTCAGGGTTTCTGTAGAAGTGGTGTGATAAGATAGAACCTTATCATCAGCACCCTCTGGTGTCTCTATGCTTTCTGTAGATATCTTGTTCCCCAGCGTGAGGTCAGGGTGACCAACTGTGTGTGAAGTTTCCACCTCACCAACATGTAAATGCTTACCACATGCATGTACCCCCAACACACATGCATATACAATATCTGGATAAAGATCTAAGCTTCTGTAGAGGCAAGGAGAGAAAATATACATGCATGAAGAGCTGGGCTTCTGTAGAGGCAAGGGTAGAATTTATACTTGGATGAAGATCTGGGCATCTATGGAGGCAGTGAGTTGGAATAAAAAAAAAAAAAAAAAAACAACTAATAATTAAATTCTTCAACAAAGGAACATCTCTTGAAGAATATTGGACAATTTCATTTTTCTTATGCTGAATAATGACTCAAAGAATGTTCTAGAAACTTCGAGCTGCTGAGCAAATAAGAGCAAAATATATACAAAGGAAAATCTCCCTTGACGATATTAGGAATTAGGAAGAAACATTGAGGGGAACAAGACTCAAACGGGAACCCATCCTTATCCTCAGCACCAAATGTCCATCCATCACAGTTCCATCATTGTGAATTTTATCAACTGTTTACTGATGAAGACTTGAGTGTAAATCTGTTCATGGTAATTGTAGTCCTAAACCAATATACTACATGTAGACTGTTTATATTATTTACCCACATCATCTTAATGGTTCTTGAGGTTAACCCTCCACAAAAACAGCATGGATTGGGCACGTTCCCAAAGCATCAAGTTCCTGAAAGCAAACTGCATCTGTTACAACTGGTCTAGGTCTAAACTGCAGTTTAGAACTTTCATCATTTCAAAACATTTGGCATCATGAAACGAAGAACTTCTTCTTTCAGCTTCTCCCATCATGGTTCGCCACAGCGGATCATCCGTCTCCACACCCCCCTGTCCTCTACATCTGCCTCTTTTACACCAACTACCTGCATGTCTTCCCTCACCACATCCATAAACCTCCTCCTTGGTCTTCCTCTTTTCCTCCTTCCTGGTGTCTCCATCCTCAGCATTCTTCTACTGATATACCCCATGTCCCTCCTCTGCACATGTCCAAACCATCTTAATCTCGCCTCCCTCACCTTGTCTCCAAAACGTCCTACATGCACTGTCCCTCTAATAAACTTATTTCTAATCCTGTCCATCATCATCACTCCCAACGAACATCTCAGCATCTTCAGCTCTGCTACCTCCAGCTCCACCTCCTGTCTTTTACTCAACACCACTGTGTCTAAACCATACAACATCTCAGGTCTCACCACAGTCCTATAAACTTTCCCTTTCACTCTTGCAATTATGCTTCTATAACAAATCAATCATCAAATGAAAAACACAACAAATAAAACCCAGAACTGTTGAGGAGCTTGAATACTGTATATGGGACAACATTACAGACAGACATACAGACAGTACTGGGCAGTGATAGAGGAAGTGAAGGGTTAATGCACCATGTTCAGGGTCATGTTGAAGAAGTGAGCGATTATTGCGTTAGGTTGGATGTTGTTATTGTGTGTTATATTGCTGGAGTCGTTTCTCCGCTGTGGCTTTCGGTGCAGAATGTTATTCCTCACATCTCGCCCACACACTCCATCCTGAGAGACTCGTAACTGAAGGAAATATGAAGCCATGTGTTGTGTTCGGCTTGGAGTGATCTAATTAGCACATAATCACACCTCCTGTGCACAATGTTCCCCTAAAGCACTGTGTGAAGAACACACACACACACACACACACACACACACACACACACACACACACACACACACACAGCATAGTCTCAGCTTTAAACAGTAACAATCCACCATTTTGTTCAAAGACTTGAAAAGGAATTGTGATTATTTTCTTACAGTACCAATGGCATGTTCACAAATCACACATTAGTCTTATGACCAGGTGTCCACGAAAGTTTTTTTATAGAGAATCTATTTTTATACATATGGAGTGGGCATGTGGGTTCTTTAAGGTTTGAGATAAAAAGAGAAAAACCACAGAAGCTCTTACAGGTTCCCACAAGGCCCAATTCATTTCATATTCTATTTCCACCTTCAGGTTACTCCGTCCAAACTTTACTCCAACTCATTAAAGAGAAAATCCCATCCAAGAAGACTCTCATAGACACTCAAATTTGTCCACAAACAACGTGACTGTATTTCATATTCTTCTTTTTTTGGCTGCTTCCTTTATGGGTCGCTACAGCAAATCACCCAGCTCTACTTCTAAAGTTTCATAAAATGCTACTAAAAAGACTTAAGATCCACTGACATGGTGACACAATGGTCTAAGTGGTAAACATGCTAGCTTGTACACCGGTATGCTATTGCACCATCTGACCAGTAGAGGTCACACTTTATTTAGTGATTACTGAAGATAGAGGTCTTGAAAACACACAGACACCGCAGTGACATATCATATTTTGGAAATATCATGTCAAAGTGGGACCAGTGATGAAAATAATGTGTTAATTTACCTTGGGATTTGAACCCATGATCATCCCAGAGCCAAATCCTCTGATTCCTGATCATGTTCTACATTTGAAGTGATCAAGTCAAGTCAAGAAGCTTTTATTGTTATTTCTACCACATATAGCTGACGCAGTACACAGTGAAAATGAGACAACGTTCTCCAAAACACTGATGATTAGAATCTAGAGATACAGGATACTTTTGAAGGAAAATATATGCTATATGATGACAAGCACTTCCATCTAATACTGTATGAGAACCAAAATATGCTATTGGACCATCTGACCAGCAGAGGTCACACTATACTCAGTGATTACCGAAGATAGCGGTCTTGTACAAAAAGACGACGCATATCGTAGGTTTGAATGCTAATGTCAAAGTAGGGGGTCAGTCATTAAATTAAGGGGTTTAATGGCCTTGGGATTTGAACCTATGATCATCCCAGATACCAAACCTCTGATTCCTGATCATGTTCTTCAGTTCAAGTGATGATGGAGCTCTGTGTTGTGTGATGTTGCTCTATATTGTTTTATGGAGCACCAGGGTTCTGGAGAAACGTTGTCTTCTTCACTGTGTACTGTGACAGCTATTTAACAAACCATTTACCTGAGTTACAGTAGAGATCCATTTAGGGAAATATAGTTTCACTTGAGTAAAAGTACAAACGATTTTGCCTTTAAATGTACTTAAGTGTCAAAAGTACTATGATTTATTATAACTATAATGTTCCTGTTATCATTTTTATCACAAGACTCTTTACTTAATCACCTCAGTTTATGTGAAAAGACTCGAATGTGACTCTCAGCACACTGATCTATTAATAGAATGATATTAATGACTCAAACACTGATTGATTTCTATTACAGTGATCATGAACCTACGTGTGTTGTGGTGAGTTCGAGTCTGAAGTTTCTTCATCATTTATTCCTCTATAAATGTTCTGCTTGATGTTGAACTGATGCTGAACTGTATGTTGGTAAGCAGCAGATACACCAAGCGCCAATCAGAACGAGTGTAAAACAGAGCGTGCGCTCGATCCTGATTGTTTGACCAGTTATTTATGTGTCCACAAATAAATAAGAAGGAACGACTGATTTTGCTAAATGTAAAGTAAAAATGAAGATATTTGACTTTTCAAATGTAGTGAAGTTTAAGACCCAAATAGAAACACTTCAGTATAGTACAGATACATGAAAAAGCTTTTTAAGTACAGTTAAAAGTTTCATTAATTACTTAATTATTGTCCACCACTGATTATAAAGGACTTATATAAAGTTCAATACAAGATCCTTGACCTGATACTGTATAAGAACGAAAGCACAGTGTGTGAATGGTATCATAAATGGAGACAAGGTGGCGAGATGTTAGTGTTATGGAATCTCTCAGCAAACATCTCCAAGTCTCAGGGGTTCTGATGTCAAAATAGTTTTCTACAACAAAAGCTGAGATGGTCTGTGGAGCAATCGGTGAACACAGCTTTGCTTCTTTCTTTGATACACATCAGACATCTTCAGGTCAGCATCAACCTCCTGCTCTCTTTCTATACATTTCCCATTTCCCAGTTCACACCACATTGCATTGTGGACGTTTGTGTTCATCAGCCACAAGGGTGTTAGTAACATCAGGTAGTGATGGAGGTGAGAAGGTGAGGAGGCCTGGGGTGCAGTCGGTGTTCACATTCAACCCAAAGGTGTACAGTAGAGTTGGAGCTCTATTCCAGGAGATCTTCCACTACAAACCATGTATAGCGTTTCTTAATGAATCTGACTTTGTGCACAGGTTTGGGTTTGAAAGCAAAATTGTATCATATCGCATCCAAAGACGTTCTGTACAATTAAGTGCTTCCGGATCTGTGGGAACAGTTTGGACAAGAACCAAATATGGCAGGAATGGTCAGGTGTCCCAATACATTTTCTCCATATAGTGTATTTCTCTCCAATATGATTAGCTAATTACATAATGAGCAGTGGTGGTTTAATGGTTAAGACCCTGGTTGCTGATCAGAAGGGTTCAAGCCCCAACACCACTAAGATGCAACTGGTGTGTCCTTGACCCAGGCTGATTGTACACTCTGACCTCGATTCCAAAGCAATATTCTGCTATTACATTTACATTTAGAAGACACCCCTATCCAGAGTGACATACAAAAGTTCTTCGAAGGCTCCATCAATGATTACATCAACACTGGTTTACTTGGTTGCGAACATCAGATACAGTACCATCAACCTAAAAAACTGTTGGAATGAATTATAAAACAATTTTTTTTATTTTTATAAAACAAACATGGAAAGTTGGCACTAGGTCAGAAAAACATCTGGCATCTAGGGAAAGTCTATTCCACCACCTTGGTGCCAGAACAGAGAATAGTTTTGATGTATACCTAACTTCACCTGTAGGGGAGGTGGTAGCTTAGTGTTTAAGGCACTTGTACTTTGGTTTTGAAGGTCATAGTTCAAATCCCAGCCACACCAAATGCCACTCCTGGGCCCCTAAACAAGGCCTTTAACCCCGTAACTGCTCTGTTATATGAATATCAATGTAAGTCGCTCTGGATGAGGGCATCTGCCAGATGCTTTAAATGTAAGTGTACCTCTCACTCTGAGAAATGGTGGAACCAGTCAAGCGGTGCTAGAAGATCTGAAGGAGTGTGATGCAGTGTGAGGAGTGATCCAAACTTTGAGGTCCATTTTTCTCTTTGTAGACAATTTATAATTGGCAGACGCCTTTATCCAGAGCGACTTACAGTTATCTCAGTTATCCAGCTGAGCATTTGAGGGATAAAAGCCTTGCACAAGGACCCAGCAGTGGTAGTTTGGTAATGCTGGGATTTGAACCTATGACCTTTCAAAGAGAAGTCCAACATTTTATCCACTGAGGTAACACTTCCAGCATTGGGATTTTCTTCCTGCTCCACAGCAGTTTGCCAAAAATTCTATATTTGGGTTTAATAAAAATGAATAAATGACAAATTGTATCTTTTATCTCTTTATAATTACATCCGTTTAAACAGTTCAATCGTGTAGAAGAAAAGAAAACAGAAAACTTAATTTCAATCACTGTACATCTCTTTCGAATGAGCCGTCGCTACGGAAACGATATGAACTAGCGCTACAGTCAGAGCTGCTCTTATAGAGAATGAATCGCAATCTACAGCTCGGCGCCATCAAACGACTCAATATTTCACCCAGAGCATTGAAGGAGATTTATAAAGAACCTCCTAGGAACATAATAATTGCCCGCTGTTAAGATTTTACTCACGCTATTATTATAAAATCATTGCAGTTTTTTACTCAAAATCTCCTTCAAGCGAGTTTGTTCACGGCCACAAATCAGGAGGCCGACTGGCAACGAAGGTCGAATCATTTCTAACCAAAAAAAAAAAAAAAAAGTTCCAATTGCTAAGAAATCAATTGCTGCAATAGTGTATTTCTTCTGCGAAGGCCACAACGTCTTTACATGGGATCTGAAGTGACTGTAAAAGCGATTGAATTTCTGAAACGTACAAGAACGGCGACCTCGTGGTCATTGTTCCGGACGA
Organism: Silurus meridionalis; assembly: GCF_014805685.1. Classification (NCBI taxonomy): domain Eukaryota; kingdom Metazoa; phylum Chordata; class Actinopteri; order Siluriformes; family Siluridae; genus Silurus; species Silurus meridionalis. The sequence goes on along the minus strand of NC_060887.1, from coordinate 39,414,216 downwards.
TTGTGAAGGAGAGGAAAAAGAAGAAAATACAGCCTTTGTTTGAATTGCAAATACGAAAAGACCATTAATCCTGAGTGGAAATATTTAATTAGACGATGTGGCGCTAATGGAGCAGCGAGATCTCTGGCCTGTTAGTGCACAGTAGGGGGTGATGAAGCTGTTTAAAGTCTGCAGAATCTGAATCCTAATGCGTGTCCAAACAGCGCATTAGGAGCTTTGTCCTGGCTACCGAGGTGGCCGTTTTCCTGAAAAAAAAAAAAGCCTGCCAGAGATTGCTTTCAAATCATCTGGCAGATTAGTGTTTGGAAGTCAGCGTGTGGGGAACAGGGGGATGAGTCATCGCCAGGAGTTCAGTAATGAGCTCTACAATCGCACTTTATTTACTAACATTATCCTGTTTAGAAGCAGCAAATCGGATGCTGTGTGTCATCAGCTGCAGTGGTTGAAATACGGTGGACGTAATGAGTTCTGGTCTGGACACAGAACAGGGAATTTTTGTACCTCGTCGTCGTCAACGCTGGCAGGATTCCACTTCAAATTCAAATTGTATTTCTCACATACACAGTTATACAGAGTACGACATTAAGCGAAATGCTTTTTTTATAACTGTCCAACATGTAAACATGAAAAATAGAAATAGAATATAAAGATAAAAGGAAGTAAAATAAATAAATCAAAATAAAATTAAGTATAAAGTAAGTATAAAAGTATTAAAAGTATAACTCAAAAGTATAAAGATAAGGTTAAAAATATATATATATACACACACACAGTGGAACCCGGTTATCTCACCCTCGGTTACCTCGACAACCCTATTAAGTTGACGTTTTTGAAGTGGAACTGCCAAATTCTCGCTTTTTCTAAGCATTTTTTATTGGTTATGTCAATTTATTTTTCAGTTTTTATGTCACCGAACCCTAATATCTCGAGCACAAGGGGGGAAAAATTTGCCATTTAACGTCGGTTATCTCGGTGCAGCCGCAGAAGAACTCGCGGAAGTGGCGGAAAAATCAAGTCTTACAGCTGCTCCAGGTGTTGTATTGTATACTGGTGAATCTCTGCTGTTAGTTAGTGCTAGTGTTCGTAGTGTTAGAAGGGGCGCGGCGCGGCTTTGGGAAGAAAAGCGCAGCCGTTGAGAGAGTGCCGGTGGGAAGGCACGTACCGGGATACACATGCGCGATAACAAAGACCGCCGTGAACCAACATATACCAACAATAACGGACAGTGAGAGTGTGGAAGTTTAAATAGGAGCTAGTGATGATGATAAACCAGCACCATATGTGCGCGATTGAAGCCGAGAGCTTCAGAGAAAGCGGCCGAGAAAACACCTGACACGCTGAAGGGGGCTGAAGGGGGCGTGGCAGGTGGATTCCTGACAGATAAACATGTACTGTACGTATTTTTATAGCATGACTTCATCAAACAAATCTCGTGGCAACGCTGTTGTGTAAAAAAACCCTCCAAAAACACGTGCATGCACATTCTCATTTATTAACGCACATCATGTACATAAAGAAATTTCAAGCACGTTAATATATTGCCGCCATTTTGATTTTCGTTTATCTCGATCATCGGTTACCTCGATGCTTTTTGGCGACCCCCTAGGACATCGACATAACCGGGTTCCACTGTAAATATATATATATATATATATATATATATATATATATATATATATATATATATATATATATATATATTATTAGAAGCAGGAAAAGTCACTGAAAAGTCAGTAAGATGATTGGGTATAAATAGTGTATTTTAGAAGTAGTTACTCTCAGAAGTAAAGATGGGCAGAGCTTCATCAATCTATGAAAGACTGTGTCTACAAATTCTGGAACAATTTCCGAATAATGTTTAACATCAAATTACAAAAGAGTTCGTCATTTCCAGAACATAAAATCATCAAAAGTTTCAAAAAAAATCTCTGTGCACAAGGGACACGTACGAAAATCAATATGGGACTCTCACTGCATTTAAATGCAGGTTAAAGCTTGAGCCAAAGCTTATTTACTATGCACTGAGGCAAAGTGAAGAATATCAAAAAGTGAAATAAAGCTGCTGATGGCGTTTCATGGGTCATGTTTCTGGATCATTAGAGCTACTATAAGTACAAAAATTCCAAATGTGTGCAGGGCACAATATAAGATATGTAAGTGTAGAATATATTTATATATATATAAATATTTTATATATATGTCTATATTTATACAGAGACGGTACAGAAAGACACAACACTGAGGTAAGTTAATGTACAATGAGGCTGGCTGTAGGTGGATGCACGTGCAGATATTCTCATAAAGAAACATGAAATAACATGAAACTGGGACACAACAGACATCCATAGGTTTTAGCAGACGCCTGAATACAGACTGACTTTTCATACATTCATACAACTGAGCAGCTCTGTTTTTCTACAGGCTTTGTTTAGAGGCCCAGGAGTGGCAGCTTGATGTGGTCCAATGCCTTAACCACTAAAGCACCACCTCCCTAATGACATTAGTGTGAGAATTAGACAAGAACAACCATTGAAAACCCAATAGGAGTCTCATGTAATGCATGGAATACATGATAGCAGAGGTGGACACAAATGCAGGGTAGGAACATTTATTATAAATAAACAAACAAATCCAAAACATCAAGAAAACACGAAAACGTGAAAACAGCCAAAGGTTGGGTGATTAACGAACAAGGAAATGTTCACGAGGCAAGAATAAGAACGAGAAAAAGAAAATAAGATCAATAACCGGAAACACATGAAATATGGAACATAAACAGCTTGATAATTGCAGTGGATCTGAACAAGTTTGCCTGAATGTTCAACGTGTGGAGTCTTTTATGGTTAATGAGACATGTGCATTTTTCTTTTGTTTCTATGCAACAAACTATGCAAAAGGCAAAAACACACAAGAAGTGGACAGTGAACGAGTAAAAGAAAGTACTGTGGAGTCCAAATGGGACATTTGTGTCTCTAACAGAAGAACTTGTGTAGGAAGGAGAACAGGAGAGAGTCTCCCTCACCCCCACACTCACACATGGAGGTGGAAGTTTAATGGTTTGGGGTTGTTTTGGAGCAGGGAAGGATCCATAAAGTGAAAGGAATCCTGAACCAACATGACTCCCATTCCATACTTCAACATACAACATGCAGATCCGTCTGGACTCATTGGAAGCGACTTCAAAGTACAGTGGAACCCGGTTATCTCGACCTCGGTTAACTCGACAACCCTATTAAGTCGACGTTTTTGAAGTGGAACCGCCAAATTCTCGCTTTGTCTAAGCATTTTTTATCGGTTATGTCGAAAAATTTGCCATTTAACGTCAGTTATCTCGATCGGCGCTGTGCAGCTGCAGAAGAACTCGCGAAAGTGGTGGAAAAATCAAGCCTTACAGCTGCTACAGGTGTTGTATTGTATACTGGTGAATCTCTGCTGTTAGTGCACATATGCCTTTTGTTGTTAAATGTTATGCGATGAACGGGAAGCGAAAGACGCGCTTGGTAGGAGCGCGGCGCGGAACGTTGGATGAGCAGCAAAAGCATAGAATGAACACCGGCAGGATCGGGGGGGAATCCACGATGCGCTTTGGGAAGAAAAGAGCAGTCGTTGAGAGAGTGCCGGTGGGAAGACACGTACCGGGATACACATGAGCGATAACAACAACCGCCGTGAACCAACATATACCAACAATAACGGACAGTGAGAGTGTGGAAGTTTAAATAGGAGCTGGTGATGATGCTAAACAAGCACCATATGTGCGCGATTGAAGCCGGGAGCTTCAGAGAAAGCGGCCGAGAAAGCGCCGAAGGGGGCGTGGCAGGTGGATTCCTGACAGTTAACAAACATGTACTGTATGTATTTTTATAGCATGCATCAAACAAATCGTGGCAACGCTGTTGTGTAAAAAAAACCTCCAAAAACACATGCATGCACATTCTCATTTATTAACGCACATCATGTACATAAAGAAATTTCAAGCACGTTAATATACTGCCGCCATATTGATTTTCGTTTATCTCGATCATCGGTTACCTCGATGCTTTTTGGCACCCCCCTAGGACATCGACATAACCGGGTTCCACTGTACTTCCAAGTTCTGTAAGCGTTATTAAGAAAGCAAACAGTCATCTGGAGTGTCATCTATCATTAATCGACCTGCCCAGTCACCGCACACAAATCCTAGTGAACTTCTTTGGGATGAACTGGATCACAAGAAAGAAATCTCCAACTAGTGAAGAAAGTATTCCAGCTGAAGTTTGGATTAACGAACTGTTCGGATGCTTTGAAGCTTTATTTCACAGACATTACAAGGAACCAATGATTAGACAGAGGCAGTAAATGGGTTTGTTTGTAAGCCTGATGACCTGTAGATAAAAACTCATTTGAAGTTCTGGCTTAACCACTCCTATAACATCATGCTGAAGGTAGGAGTATGAAATGGCTGTATTTGGGGGTGACTATTAATCCTGATGATGTTGATTGCTCTCTTAAAGTCTCTGGTATGGGAGAGGCTCTCCAATGTTACTAAGGTTGTTCCAGATACAGTTTTGGTAGCTTGCACCACCCACTTTAGAGCCGTATAATCATGTTCCTAATGCACCCTATGAAGCTATGTGCGAAAAACATCCATTAAAAGACCAATAGTGTTCCGAATTACTAACCTTAAAATAAAAGGATAGTAGGGAAGATATCTATTTTCAGCTGCCTGCCTAAATTATGTTAGTACATTCTAAACAGTGTTACTAAACATCAGGTAGCTAGCAATTATTTAGTTACATGCGTTAACCCTTATACATTATAAAGGACGTAATATATTTGAGGGATTCCAAAAGTTGTAATCAGTGACCATAGCAGGCAGAGCTCAGGCTACAAGTAATAATAATACATAATCTACAGGGTGGGTGAAAAGTAAAGTAACCATTCAAAATGTAATGGCTATAGAACTTGGCAACCCTATTTGAATGCAGGATGCTGCACCACCTCATTTTGTTGGTACTGTACGTGTAGACCAGCATTTTTCAGGATGTTGGCTGGGACGACGTTGACCTCATGAATGGTCTCCAAGAAGTCAAGATCTCAGTCCATGTGATTTTTTTTCCTGTGGGGCTCCGTGAAGGTGGAGGTGTACAGGACAAAGCTTTGCAAACTGAAGGACTTGGAGGCACGGATTCAGGAGGTTCTCAGCCAACGACTTCCTTCAGAAGACTGACTGGGCAAACCATTCCTGGTCGTTAAGGAAACTGGTTGACGCCACCAGGGCCACGTTTAAATTGAAAGATTTGCTTTTAATTTCCTATGAAATACATGTGCAATGTACATGTACAATTTGTATCAATATATTTGTAATAGAAATATGGATTTTATTATCATTGTTTAATGCCTAGATACTTTTCACCCACCCTGTATAATCTAATAACAGATAAAACCATGAAGGATGTTAAAACAGCACTCAGAAAACAAGACTAATTGGGTTTTCTGAAGTAAATGATGTTTTGATAATATAATAATATGACCTTAATGTCACCCACAATCAGTCAGAAGGCAGAACTTGTGCAAATATTTGATTCATTATGACATCCTTCTTCGAAGTACTGCTCAGGTGGGCAGCAATTTTACATTTCAAACAACCCCTTTGTACGTGTCAGGGGTCTTGTTGCAAATTCTAATTTATTCAATGCAATTAAAGCCAGTGGTACAGAGCAGGGCCGGTTCTAGAAATTTGGAGGACCTAGGCAAAATTTATATTGGAGGCCCATGGCCTTCTTTGCTCCACCTTTCAAAATAAATAAAAAGCACTTAAAACACATTTTTATTTGTACAAAACCTGTTATTAGTACTTTAATAGATTTACTTAAATGTGCATATTAAATACTTTAAAAAAATCAACACAAAAAAAGAAAAGAAAACTATCATCTGGGTCTGCTTTTCATATTATTAATTGCCCAGCGCCACCTAGCTGCAATTGATGTTTTTTTTTCATTTGCAAACTTTTTCTTTAATATTTCAAAAGTCAGTTCTTGATGCAATGTCAGCTCAGTTTCAATTCATAATACATGCGCAAATTGAAAGTCTTTATACGTCAACGGTGTTCGCCAAAAAGTTGGATTTTGTTCATCACTATACGCAGTTTCTTCATGCATTCAGATAAATGCTGATATGAACTGGTTTCACTTTATGTAAGTGACATTTTGTATATACAGTTGTACCCTGGAACTTGCGTTCTGAAACCTCTGTGAGTTTACAAAATCCATGATGCACCCCCACAGCCCCTATGGTACCTTAGTGAATTCAGTAAGTAAGTTGGTTCCCTTTTGGTGCATACTTAACAGAAAGTGTGAATTATTGGACATTAATGCTTTATTTATCACTTAAAATTAATAATACAATAGTGTTAAAAAAATTGCATGAAATTTGCAAAAAAATGACTAACGTTCCTCAACATTCAGTCCCACTGCAGATTCCCCAAAAAATGTTTAAGATAATCCGCAAAGCTGTTGTTAGGTTCCAAATAAAAACCTGCAAATTTTCTGAGCTGCGAGTTCCGAACCGCGAATTACCAGGCGGTTGACTGTACAATGGACAAAGAGTCTTGTCTGATGCTGGCAGTAGGCAGTAGGCAGTTGCTTGCTCTGCCTGCATTACCCCTGGGTACGGATGTAAATGATTAGTAATCAGGGGACTGTGAAATCCGGTCATGTATTTTTTAGTCTATTGCTAAAAACTGCTTTTTAAAAAACCACGCATAAACCTTATTTTGTCAAAAATACGAACACACACATAAGTTGTTTACATATTATGGTAGCCCAGTTTGTGCTGAATACGTCTTTTGTCAATAATATATTTTAAAAGCAACTGAAAAGAACCAAATGTAAGAGCATGTCAAAATCTCTCAAGAGGCCAAAAACACCCTCAGACTCCAGAGGGTTAAACACCTGTAAAAACAAAACGTTGACATTTAAATGAGTGTAAACCATTGTAGGACCTGTTCAGCAGCATTGCATTGGAATCATGTTTCAGGAAATTGGGCTATGAGCTGTACAAACACGTATCACTTTGCTCCAGGTCGAATTTCATCTGCTGGATTTATGTCCGCAGATGTATTGGACATCAGAAGTCAAAACATAAATTCACCCGCTGAGACCTTCCTGCTGTTATGTAGATGCCTGTGTAGTTCAGCACAACCTCTGTACTGACATTTAGAATTAAAGACGACCACAAACCCTCCTGAATGTTCCCCTGGGCTCGCTTGACTTGCTTGTCCTAGCAGATGTTTGACTGAATGGCATGTGTCAGGGAAAGATAAAGAGGGCGAGGAAAATAGCTTGCCTATGGGTACAGCATACAAAAAGGTCAGGTCTGGGATTCTGCCTGTAGACTCTTTATATCACAGACGAGCCAAAAGAAGCGAGTGTTTCTAAACTGGTGACCTTCTAGATTCCGCATTACATATTTCACCACAAGAATATTTATTGTATAAATTACAGTAGTCCTCTAGAGCATTTCTGATCTACCCCCATTTGATGCATGGAAAGAAGGCCCGATCAGAACCATGTGCCCACCAAAGCCGGGCCATAAACATAATTAAATAGATAAAAAAAAGCTTTAGATTTTCTAATAGATTTGTATCAGAATTAGTTTTCCTACAATGATGGTTATTGTTTTCTTTGTACCAGCACTTTCCAGCTGGCGGTTTGACCAGCTTGTGACAAACAAAGATTGTCTGTACTGGATGATTCAGCATTTCGCCTCAGAATATTAAAACTCCAATCCGTGACTCTTTTGCAAAATTCTTACATCGTCACAAAGCAATTTTTCCTGAGCTCATAAATTCATAAGCAATCTGGAGCTTCTTTTGGGAAAATCTAGAAGCCTGGAATGAGCCCCGGGCCTTTAAACGGCACATTCACACACCCATTCAGAAGCAGGAGAGATTTTGAATAATTTGGACTTTTGGGCAGGTTATTGGCTGGTAAAAGCAAACCAGGAAACTCAAATTCAGCTTCTCCAGATTACAGTGTGAAATATGAAATGGAGCAGTTCAAATTCAAAACCTGATGTACTGGACTCAGGATACTACATGGGCTCCACAGAATGTTATAAACTCTTCACTATTCTGAGTCTGTTGCAGAAGTAGAATAGCGCTCAGAGGCAGACTTGACAGGAATTTTGCACAGTATAAATCCAGTGATGATATGAAATAAAAGATTAAACACATTCCTGAGTTGCCTGTGTAGCTCGAGATAGATGAATCTTTTAGATATAGAATGCAGTAGCCGGAGTTCTCACAAGGTCGAGAAAATATGACCATATAACCTCAATCTTATCGTCCCTACACTGGCTACTTGTTAAGATTTTAATTGACTACAAACTACTGCTACTTACTTACAAAACACTAAAAGGTTTAGCTCCTAATTATCTTTCTAGTCTTCTAACATGCTACAATTTGTCACACTCCTTGAGATCTCAAAACTCTAGTAGTTTCTAGAATAGCAAAGTCCACTAAAGGTGGTAGAACATTCTCACATTTAGCTCCTAAATTAGCTCCTTGGAATAGTCTTCCTGACAGTGTTCGGGGCTCAGACACACTCTCCCAGTTTAAGTGCAGATTAAAGACGTATCTTTTTAGCAAAGCCTACACATAACATACGTCTCACATCAGCTACACTAATTTCCCTCCACTGCTTCTCTTTTTTTAACCATCCCGAGGCATCCTGGGGTTGCTCCAGCTCCAGTCACGTCCCACCTCATGAAGATTATTGACCTTTGAAAAAGTAGATGCCCACAAACATCCGAACCATCTAGAGATGTACCAGCACCATTTGGATCCCACTTCATGTGGAGTTTGGACATTGGACCTTTTTGAATGTTTAAAGGCTCTGGCATGGAGAAGCTGGTGTTGGATTTATGATGGTCTCAGATGTTGAGCTATTTTGTTGCCCAGTAGCTCCTAGTTCTATAACATCAAATGAATGTAGAAGACTGTAGAAAGAACATTACTCATAATCACACATTCCAGTGCTCATGTTAGTTCTCACTCTCCAGTGTTCTGTATTGTTTAAAGATTTATGATCACACTCTTGATGTCACCCAAATGAGGATAGGTTCTGTTTTTGAGTCTGGTTCTTCTCAAGGTTTCTTCCTCATAACATCTGAGGGAGTTTTTCCTTGCCACAGTCACCCCTGGTTTCATCATCTGGGATAAACACACACCATTCACCTTAACTCTTAAATTCCCTAAAGCTGCTTTGAGACAATGTCCGTTGTGAAAATCGCTATAGAAATAAACTTGAACTTGAACTTGAATGTAAAGGAAGAAAGAGTGTGAGTTTAAAAAGTAAAAGGGAAAGAGAAGTTATTTTAATTGGCCATGGTTTCAACAAAGTGGCCAAAGGGGAAATCTTAAAATTGTCCTGGTAGATCACATCCTGATGAGGGAATACATTATCTGGGATGAACAGTATTTTGATCTGTTGCATGGAAAAAATTTAAAATGCCATCCATTATGAAATGTCCATAAGACATGCTGAGATCTAAACCAAGATCTCTGCTCAGTCTGAACGGGATAGGGGTATGAATATTGATGTGAGGATATGACCCCACCAGAAGAGTATAAATGGAAAACAATAGATGAAAGAGATGGAGAGGTAAACACGTTCACCATTTTGGAGCATGACATGAGGAGGGCATTCAGGAGAGTAAATATGAGGAAGGCAGCAGGACCAGATGGCATCACAGGTCGGGTTCTGAAAGCCTGCGCTGACCAAGTAGCCCCGGTGTTCACTGAGATATTCAACCTCTCACTGGAACAGTCTGTTGTCCCCTCATGCTTTAAACATTCCACCATTGTTCCTGTCCTGAAGAAGCCCCAGCCCCCCTGCCTCAACGACTACCGCCCTGTAGCCCTGACCTCAGTAGTGATGAAGTGCTTTGAAAGACTGGTCAGAGACTTCATCACTGCCTCACTACCAGACACACTGTTACATTACAAATCTTCTACACACAATGATGAGCCACCTGGACTACAGGAAAGGGATTTATGCAGGAATGCTGTTTGTGGACAGTTCAGCATTCAACACCACAATTCCCTTCATGCTCACCTCTAAGTTGGTGGTCCTGGCGCTGTGTAAATGGATCTCTAACTTCCTGACAGACAAACCACAAGCCGTATGGGTGGGCAAACACACATCATCCTCGGCACTGGAGCTCCTCAGGTTTGTGTTTTGAGCCCCCTGCTGTACTCACTGTACACATATGACTGTGCGGCCACTTCCAACTCCACCACCATCATCGAGTTTGCTGACGACACTGTTGTGGTGGGCCTGATCTCCAACAACAAAGAGACGGCCTACCTACAGGAGGTTAAAAACCTGGAGAGATGGTGCCAGGAGAACAATCTTCTCCTGAACATCAGCAAGACTAAGGAGTTGATAATGGACAACAGCATGAAGCAGGGGTGGTCATACCAACCTCTAAACATCAACAGTACCCCAGGGGAGAGAGTGGACAGTTTCTGGTACCTAGGTGTTCACATCACACAGGACCTGTCTTGGTCCTGTCACATCAACACCCTGGTAAAGAAGCCCGGCAGTTTCTGTACCATTTGAGACACTTAAGGGACTTTAAACTACCCTCTCAGGTGCTTAGGACCTTTTACACTTGCACCAATGAGAGCGTCCTGATGGGTAGCATCACTTCCTGGTTCGGGAACAGCACCATGTAGGACAGGCGAGCCCTCCAGAAGGTGGTGCGGTCAGCTAAAAGTACCATCCACACTAAGCTCCCTGACCTGCAGAAAATTTACAGCATGCGATGCCAGACCAGAGCCAGGAAGATTGTGAGGGACCTCAGCCATCCCAATAATGGACTCTTTTCTCTGTTGCGTTTAGTGAAACGCTTCTGCTCCTTTTAAAGCAAACACAAAGAGAATGTGGAGGAGCTTCTTCCCACAGGACATTCAGAGTTTAAACCAGGAAATACTCAGGATCCAAAACTGGTCCACTCTCTCCATCTTCACTTTATTCCATCACTATACAATTATTTCTGCACAACTTTTTTTGCACCATTGTATGACACCTTAACGCCAGACTGTCACTTCGACACAGTGTCACTTTATACCACACCACACTGCACATGGACACTTTAAGGACAATCACTAAATCACATTAATTTGTACTCTGTCAATATCTGCCATACTCATTCACTCATTCATACTCATTCTATACTTTATACTCTTTTATTTATTTACTTTATTTATTATTTTATTATCCTTTTATTCTTTTTTTTCCATGTTTAAATGTTAGACAGTAATATAAAGCATTTCACCACATGTTGTACTCTGTATGTATGTGTATGTGACAGATAAAATTTGAATTTGAATTTGACCAAGTACTGAGCCTTGTGGGACATCAGTGATAAACATAAATGGAGCAGATTCTTCATGTCATGTCTGGAATAAAACGAGTCCTGCCAAATACCACTAGAGGATAAAAACTGATGATAATTTTGCTGATCTGGTAGTATGGAGCTTCTCAGTAAAGGGGTTTCTGTGGAACATGCCAGACTGATTTGGATCTTGGAGGTTATTCTATAAGAGACTGAGTAAGTATTTGTATTGGGTGCAGTTGAGGATTTACAGAGGTAACACAAGTAAAATGGGCTGAAAATGGCGAGAGATTAAGAGATGGATGGAAATAACCCTAGCTTTCTTGAATGCAATTAGGACATGAGCATATGAACAAATTACATTTACTGCATCACTTTTATTTAAGTAAGTAAGTTTTGTTTTAGATATTGTACTTGAAGACATTTTAATTCATATCCTTTACTGAGTAAAAAAAGGAATGAATAAAAGGAATGCATTGGGGGAAAAGAAAACGTTCTGAATGGAGAACAAACGCACTAAGCTCACAAGAAAGAAAGATGGAGACGGACAAGACAGACGCCAGTGATTCAGACCCGACTGAAAGCAAAATGCCGTCAGATCTAAAGCTTTTCAAGCTGTGTCTGAATTCTGAATCTGCATTTGAGACGCACAATGAAGCTAGCTCTTTACCAGCGCCACGATTTAAGTGTCATATGAAAGGAATATAAAGTGTTATATAAGTAGATCTGCTGATGATGCATTAGATTTGAGTATTACTGTATAACCCATCACACACTTTCGATGAGAATGCGGTGCCCAATCAAAGCGTCTTGATTTGTTCGACGCGAGCGCTCGCCATCTCGCCGTCATCCGAATCTGCATTTGTGATTTCTCTCGTTATCTTGAACAGCATTATAACAGGAGATCTTTTTTCTCCTGCAAAAGTGCTCAGAGGTCATGACCAAATCTCAAACAATACCCAATCTGATGCAAAGCATCGTCGTCGTCATCCTCGTCTCAACTGTCTGTGAGTATCTACACATCAGCACGTTGAGTCTTCAGGTTCGGTTCTACGTGTTTTGTGCTAAAAATCACTCCGTCCTGCTTCGTGTCAGAAGGTTCTGACAGGTGGGTTTGTGGAAGGCCAATGCTGCCAGCAGTCAGTTAACCAGAATCTCAATTGTCAATAAAATGTTGGACAGATCAAAAGCCGCCTTCTTTGCCTTGCGGACCCTGGACTTCTTCAGTCAGCGGATCCACTATAGAAGTAGACACTGCAAAATTTACATCAGACTCATCATGGACTATGGTGTTTAATTTATTTAATACATTTTTAATTGCGCTTTAATTTGTAAAGGTGTTCATTCAATAAAAGCAACTGGGTTTGAGATTTATACACTAGAGTTTGAGAACCACACTAGAATCCTCAAAGTACATTTTAAATGATGACTTCTTACATTTACTCAAGGAGATTTTTATTCTAGTAAATTTACTTGTACTTGAAGTAAAATTTCATTGAAGTAACAACACTTTCACTAGAATGTTTTATTACTCTTTCCACCTCTGATAATTACTGATACTAGTGATAAAGAGTAGGAGGCCTTGTGAGATGTGTTTGAAATGATTAGATATGAAGGGCAGGGTGACTTAAGGGATCTGTTCGGCTCATAGATGAGAAATATGTTTTACAGAAAGCATTAGACTTTGGACCAGAAGGTCAAAATTCAAATCCCAGCACCATCAAACCAAGGTGTCACTGCTGGGCCCTTTAGGTTTTCACCATAAAAGTGACATGGCAGCATTTTTAGAATTGATAACAGAACAATTATTACACAACAAGATCGACAGCTGGTCAGCATTATTACGTTCCTTCTACACATTTCAAACAGCTTGAACTGAAAAACCAAGGAGAACAGCGCCACCTTTATTGTCATCATAAGAAGTCAGCAATAAGTGGCACGGAATCAATTTCCACTCCAGACCTCCTGAACGTATTTTGACAACTGTATAGTTTTGGAAACACCAACCAAAAAAGATGGAAATTCTTCCATACTAATCATACAGATTGCAGAGAAATATATCGGCACAGTTTTCCTCTCAGGCGAAAACCTTGCCATCTGCTGCTGTTGCACCTGCTATCACAAGTGTCCCACACCATCCTGGAGGACAAAACCTGTTCACCTGGAGGAACACCAAGTACAGGCTCAGGATTCATCAAGCACACAGTATCATTAATGTTAAACATGTAGGAAGAATCCAGGAATAATTATTTGTTTGGTATTATATTAGAGCTGACACGTTTATTTCGCAAAAGATGATAACTTTATTATTTTTGTAACATATATACACATATAGTATATAGTTAGACAGTGAATGCAATGTTTTATAAACTGCTGCTGTAGGAAAAGCATTTCGTCGGCAACAACTAGCAAAAGATGGACAAAAAATAATCACCATGATCACGAAAAAAATACGACAAAAAAAAACAAAATAAACAAAACAAAGTGCACTTCCGATGAATAATTACATCGTATTCACCTGCTTCTCATTTGCTGGAAACAAAATGAATAATATTCCACATCACTTAAATACACACTCCAGGCTCTAAGGTCATGAACAAATCTCAAACACATAAAAAAACCAAATGTTTTTTTGTTTCCTTTTTATTATTATTTTTAATACCCGAGTTGACTTTTTGCTCATTAGGTATTTTACACACAAGCATGACCAGATATGAGGACATTCAAATTACAATTACAAACTTCGTCGTTGTCATCGTCGTCGTCTCAACCGTCGGTGAGTATCTACACATCAGCACGTCGAAGAGTCTTCAGGCTCGGTTTTACACGTTTTGTGCTAAAAATCACTCCGTCCTGCTTCGTGTCAGAAGGTTTTGGCAGGAGGGTTTGTGGAAGGCCACTGCTGCCAGCAGTCAGTTAACCAGAACGAGCTGTCAATCAAAATGTGACAGATTGAAAGCCGCCTTCTTTGCCTTGCTGACCCTGGACCTCTGCAGTCAGCGGATCCACTACAGAAGTAGACACTGAGAAGAACATGTCCAGGCCACAGCAGGGGAAAATCTCCGTACGGTGTGTCGAAATGAGAAAACAGGGAAACAAGTAGAGGAGTGAAATAGACAGGTTGCATATCGTCTGGTAAAAGGAGCTGGTATTGTGCTTGATCTGTGTGGGCGTTGTGAAAACGAAGGGCATTAACCCTCGTCTTCGCTCTCCTCTTCCAGTTCCTCTTCGAAAATGTTGTCTGGTTGCCTGAAGCACTCTTCGAAAAAGTTGATCATGGATTGACTGAGGTGCTGCCTCGTCGCCTCGCTGTGGAGGAAGTGACCTTCGTCTGGATAGATCTGGGAAATGACATGGAAAGAATCGCAATGTCAAGACCGATATCAGGACACATCAGGTTTACATGCTAATGTAGATCTTATCAATCACAAAGAGAAAATGTCAACTCAACTCAACCCAACAAAATAAGACATATTTGGTTCAGAAATGCAAAATCGACAAATTAGTGCCCATGCTAGAGTTTAATGTGCTCGGGTAAGAAGGTTGTGTGAACCAAAATTATTTATTTTCCATAATGGACAACTGGTGAAAAAAGGATGTTTGTTCACAAGATGTCATACAGCAAGTTAGAGGTTCCCAACCACCGAGTCACCAACCAGTACCCAACTGTGGAAGAGTTGCTACCGGGTTGGAAGGATCTGTCACATCTGAACACCAAGATAAGGGAAACACTGTCCACTGTGTAACAAAAAATACAATTAAAAAAACTTTCTTTCTCTCCCATCAGGGGTCGCCACAGCGGATCATCCGCATGTTTGATTTGGAACGTTTTTACGCTGGATGCGCTTCCTAACGCAACCCTCCCTATTTATCTGGACTTGGGACCGGCACTAAGAGTGGCTGGGGTTGGTTCCCTGACCGGGGATTAAATTAATATAAAATTTTTTTTTTACAAATCATTTTGTCAAAAGCTGCAGGGAGAAACCACAGGGGGGCTGAACAGTCACATGTGGAAATGGTGGCCCAATGGTTAAGGATCTGTGTTACTTATAGGAAGGTCAGTGGGTCGAGTCCCAGCACTGCCAAGCTGCCAATGTTGGGCCCTTATGGCAAGACCCTTAGATAGATACTTGAGGTTCCTCTTAAGGTTATACACAAGAACCATGAAGATAGATCTCAACTATAAATGATATAATCAGTCTGCTCCAATGGCTTTGGACTCCAATCACTACGAACAGTTTTTGTTTACAAATGTCCATCAGTGAACAATGATGAAACTTTAATGAATGGGCATTCCCTATTGAGTCTGGTTCTTCAAGGTTTCTTCCTCAAACCACCTCAGGGAGTTTTTTTTTCTTGCCACTGGCTCACTTACCAGGGATTAGAAATTGTCATAATTCTGTGAAGCTGCGATTGGACAATTGTTAAAAGTGCAATACAAATAAAACTGAATTAAATGAAATGAAACTCTTTATGGGCACATCACATGCTCCAAATCCCCACGTGTGGAGATACATTAGCTAATGCTTCATTGAAGCCCTCGTTGCTTTGGTAATTTGAAACTTTGCACCCAGCATTGAGAGAGAAACTATTGGATTAGCTTTCCAGAATTCCAGAATATTAGTTTCAGAAGGACAACAATCACTGCAGCCCTCCATCGATCTGGTCTTTCTGACAGATTGGCTGAATGGAAGCCTTGTCTCAGTACAAAACCAATGGAAGCCTGCTTGCCCCAAAGGGTCAAAGTCTCTGTGCCCAGCAAGAGCCCTTACTGGAACCTCTCTGGAGAACCATAAAAGTGCCTGTCAACCGATTTTCCCCATCCAACTTTACCCAGTTAGAGAGGATTTGCATTGAAGAATAGAGAAGAATCTCCTAAACCAGATGTGCAAAGCTTGTTGCCTCATACAAAAAGAAGACTTAAGGCTGGAATTGCTGCCAACGGTGCTTCAAAGTACTGGTGATATTTTTCTTTTTGTAAATTTAGTGTACATACATTTAATAAAATTCTGGTTTCTCTTCATCATTATGGGGTACTTCGTGTAGAGTAACGAGAAAAAAAAAACAGTATACTGTATATACAGGGAGTGCAGAATTATTAGGCAAATGAGTATTTTGACCACATCATCCTCGTTATGCATGTTGTCTTACTCCAAGCTGTATAGGCTGGAAAGCCTACTACCAATTAAGCATATTAGGTGATGTGCATCTCTGTAATGAGAAGGGGTGTGGTCTAATGACATCAACACCCTATATCAGGTGTGCATAATTATTAGGCAACTTCCTTTCCTTTGGCAAAATGGGTCAAAAGAAGGACTTGACAGGCTCAGAAAAGTCAAAAATAGTGAGATATATTGCAGAGGGATGCAGCAGTCTTAAAATAGCCAAGCTTCTGAAGCGTGATCATCGAACAATCAAGCGTTTCATTCAAAATAGTCAACAGGGTCGCAAGAAGCGTGTGGAAAACCAAGGCGCAAAATAACTGCCCGTGAACTGAGAAAAGTCAAGCGTGCAGCTGCCAAGATGCCACTTGCCACCAGTTTGGCCATATTTCAGAGCTGCAACATCACTGGGTGCCCAAAAGCACAAGGTGTGCAATACTCAGAGACATGGCCAAGGTAAGAAAGGCAGAAAGTCGACCACCACTGAACAAGACACACAAGCTGAAACGTCAAGACTGGGCCAAGAAATATCTCAAGACTGATTTTCTAAGGTTTTATGGACTGATGAAATGAGTGAGTCTTGATGGGCCAGATGGATGGGCCCGTGGCTGGATTGGTAAAGGGCAGAGAGCTCCAGTCCGACTCAGGCGCCAGCAAGGTGGA
Organism: Silurus meridionalis; assembly: GCF_014805685.1. Classification (NCBI taxonomy): domain Eukaryota; kingdom Metazoa; phylum Chordata; class Actinopteri; order Siluriformes; family Siluridae; genus Silurus; species Silurus meridionalis. The sequence goes on along the minus strand of NC_060887.1, from coordinate 39,397,009 downwards.
GGTGGAGTACTGGTTTGGGCTGGTATCATCAAAGATGAGCTTGTGGGGCCTTTTCGGGTTGAGGATGGAGTCAAGCTGAACTCCCAGTCCTACTGCCAGTTTCTGGAAGACACCTTCTTCAAGCAGTGGTACAGGAAGAAGTCTGCATCCTTCAAGAAAAACATGATTTTCATGCAGGACAATGCTCCATCACACGTCCAAGTACTCCACAGCGTGGCTGGCAAGAAAGGGTATAAAAGAAGAAAATCTAATGATATGGCCTCCTTGTTCACCTGATCTGAACCCCATTGAGAACCTGTGGTCCATCATCAAATGTGCGATTTACAAGGAGGAAAACAGTACACCTCTCTGAACAGTGTCTGGGAGGCTGTGGTTGCTGCTGCACGCAATGTTGATGGTGAACAGATCAAAACACTGACAGAATCCATGGATGGCAGGCTTTTGAGTGTCCTTGCAAAGAAAGGTGGCTATATTGGTCACTGATTTGTTTTGTTTGGTTTTGAATGTCAGAAATGTATATTTGTGAATGTTGAGATGTTATATTGGTTTCACTGGTAAAAATAAATAATTGAAATGGGTATGAATTTGTTTTTTGTTAAGTTGCCTAATAATTATGCACAGTAATAGTCACCTGCACACACAGATATCCCCCTAAAATAGCTAAAACTAAAAACTACTTCCAAAAATATTCAGCTTTGATATTAATGAGTTTTTTGTGTTCATTGAGAACATGGTTGTTGTTCAAATTAAATCCTCAAATAAAATTAATCCTCAAAAATACAACTTGCCTAATAATTCTGCACTCCCTGTATATAAGAATAAGGACAATAAGTAAGCGAACCCCAAACACCAAGAAACCTCAGTTGCTTGTGAAATGGAATTACAGTAAACTAGCGTTAGCAAAACGTTATTCAATTCATGTTTAATGATTTATCCATCAACTGTTTTTGAAGGAGTCTTCACAGTGTCTTTACTTTGACAAATTTTATACAGAGTTTCTTTTTTTCGTATCGATATTCAGCGTTTTGCACCTGATGCTACAAAATCTCAACCACTTTAGGTGTCTGGTAATAAAATTATAATTTATATTTCTTATAATAATTATTCAACTAAATCATTTAATAGCATCAATACGATGAACATCAATACGAAAAAAAGAAATATAAATGATCATTTTATTACCAGACGCCTGAAGTGGTCGACTCTTCAAAACTAAAAGGTTCATCTGTCATTTGTTGTTCTTCACCATGACCTACACAACACTATCTTCCTCACTGGTATGCGCTTAGCTGAGACTAGTGATCTCACACAGGAGCCTTCTTGTAGAAAATCTGAGCATACAGTGGCATGCAAATGTTTGGTCAAAATCTCTGTAAATGCGAACAGTTAAGCAAGTGGAAAATAAAATGATCTCCAAAGGGTTTAAGTTACAGATGGCACGTTCCCTTTATATTTTAAACAAAATCTTTTTTTTCTTCATCCTTTACATTTTCAAAAAGGATAAGGGCCCTCAGCAAATGTTTGGGCACCCTTTATAGTTAGTACCTATTAGTGCCCCCTTTAAGCAAGTATCACAGTTTGTGAATGCTTTTTTAACCAACAGCTGAGGGTCACTTCTTGTTTGAGGGATTTTTGCCCAGTCTTCCTTACAACAGTCTTCTGGTTCTGAGAGATTCCTGGGCCGTCTTGCATGAACTGCTTTAATGAGGTCTAGCCACAGATTTTCAATGATTTTTAGGTCAGGAGACTGTGAGGGCCATGGCAAAACCTTCAGCTTGCACCTCTTAAGGTAGTCCATCATGGATTTTGAGGTGTGTTTGGGATCATCTGTAGAAGCCATCCTCTTTTTAACTTTAGCTTTTTTACAGATGGTGTTAATTTTTGCTTTAAAAATGAGTTGGAATCTGATTAAATCCATTCTTCCCTCTACCTGTGAAATGCTCCCCATGCCACTGGCTGCAATACAACCCCAAAGCATGATGGAACCACCACCACCATGCTTAACAGTTGGACTGGGGTTCTTTTCATGAAATTCTGTGCCCTTTGTTCTCCAAAACATACCTTTGCTCATTGCAGCCAAAGAGTTCTATTCCAACCTCATCGGTCCACTTGATTTTTCTTTTCAAATTGCCTCAGGCTTATGTAAGTGTTCTTTTGCTAAATTCAGATGCTGAGGTTTTTTTCTGATGACTCTTCCTTGAAGGCTATATTTGTGGATGTCACTGAACAGTGTACCACAACTCGAGACTCTGCCAAATCTTCCTGGAGGTCTTTTGCAGTCAAACAGGGGTTCTGACTTGCTTTTCTAGCAATTATTCTTGGTCTCCCAGACATTATCTTGACTTCCACTGTTCCTGTTAACTGCCATTTCTTAATTACATTCCGAGCTGAGGAAATCGGTACATGAAAACACTTTGCTATCTTCTTAGAGCCTTCTCCTGCTTTGTGGGCATCAATTGTTCTCATTTTTAGAGTGCTAGGCAACTGCTTAGAGGAACACATGGCTGCTGATTGTTGGGACAAGGTTAGAGGAGTCTGGGTATTTATAAAGCTTTGAAATTTGCATCACCTGGAATTTCCTAACGATGCCTGTGAACAAGACATGACGCTAATAGACTAATTAAGTTCTCATACCACGGTCAAAGTTATCTGAGAGCTTACGTTTTCTGGGGTTCCCATTCTTTTTATGCCTTTAGGAGATCATTTCATCTTCCACTTGCTTAACTGTTCGCCTTAACAGAAATCTTGACCAGGGGTGCTCAAACTTTCAGATGCCCCTGTAATGATTTATTATTTGAGCGGGTGAGAGGGAGACCTTCCGGCTGACCTCATGATGTGCTTTATGAGGTTTTAAACACAGCTAAAGTGTCTTTCAGAGGTGCACGTGAAGCAAGATAAATAAATTCAATGATATTAATCCTTTTGTGGACACTTGACCATGAGATTGCCCCATTAGCCCCATATGTAGTCCCCATTTGCCCTTAATAACATTCTACACTCTTCTGGGAGATGTTCTACTAGATTTTTATTAGCCTTAAAGGTGTTAGTAAAGTCAGAGACTGACGTAGGTGAGGTAAGGAGGCCCTAGAGATCCTCCACTCCCACGTATGTAATATCTTCATGGAGCTAACTTTGTGCATGCCAGGTACGGGGTCTCCTAGTGCAGGGAAGGGGAAATTTCATGCCACCTCATCCAAAGACATCCTGTACAATGGTGTGATTTCAGGTTTATGGGGGCAGTTTGGGAAAGGGGTGGAAAAGAGAGGTGTCCCAATACTTCTGGCATTACAATGCAGGTGCCTTGTGAATAAATATGTGTCATTTTCTTATTATTGGAAGGAAATACTGTAGGAATGAAGTGTAAAATCGAACGATTACTTATAATAGATAGGAAACGAAGTGCACTGGTTCTGAAGAGGTTTTTTCCCCTGCAAGTGAAAACCTGTACTGCGCCTCTTATTTTCTTTTCACTACTTTATAGCGATTTAATTAGCTATCAGGAAACTCGTGTCAGCGTGGACTTCCCGAGCGCAGCGTAACTCGGGGTTAATGAGGCGCTGGATGTAGACGCCCGGAGCGGACTGAATTACCTGTAGGCTGTAGTTTCCCTTCTCGCCGATTAACCTGGAGATAAATTTGGCCGTGTGCTGAAAATGTACTTTTTCTGCAAAGTGAAAAACAAGAGATGATGTACATTAAGTTGATTTGTTTCTTTTTTTTTTTTATTAAGAGTAACTTCATTAAGCAGTGAATTGAGGAACAAATGTCAGTTCCGATGTTTCAAAGGTGAACCTCACCGTCTGCGGTCGGATGGACGATTAGGAACTTCTTCTCAACAAATTGAGAGGCTCGATGTGCAAGATTAGTCATCTGGGGACGTATTTTAAGGTATACAATAAACAAACTAATTCAACAAGAGCGTGAATAAATATATACACAGTGCATCTTAGAATCATTGGCACCTTTCATCATGAAGATTTCATTAATATGATCATTTTGATACAATATGCGTAAAAAGTCTGATACGATACTCACGATAATTCTGATATGATACGATCATTCAGATTCGATACTCACGATCATTCCAATATGATACTTACAATAATTCTGATACGATACTCATGATAATTCTGATATCATATGATAATTCTCAAACGATACTCTACGATAATTCTATGATCTTTTTTTTCTTCTTCTTCTTTCGGTTTTTCCCATTAGGGGGCGCCACAGCCAATCATCCGTCTCCATACCCCCCTGTCCTCTACATCTGCTAAACCAACTACCTGCATGTCTTCCCTCACCACATCCATAAAGCTCCTCCTTGGTCTTCCTCTTTTCCTCCTTCCTGGTGGCTCCATCCTCAGCATTCTGATATACTCCATGTCCCTCCTCTGAACATGTCCAAACCATCTCAATCACAACTCCCTCACCTTGTTTTCAAAACATCCTACATGTGCTGTCCCTCTAATAAACTCATTTCTAATCCTGTCCATCGTCGTCATATTTCCAACTTAAACCTTGACATCTTCAGCTCTGCTACCTCCAGCTCCACCTCCTGTCTTTTACTCAATGCCACTGTCTCTAAACCAGTGGTCCCCAACCCCATGGACCCCAGGTCAATTGGTATCGGGCCTCACAGAAAGAATACATAACTTACATTATTTCTGTTTTATTTATTATCTGATTCTGAACGATGTTTTATTTTGGAAAATTACCAGATTTTCTCTGCCCTATCTGTCTATGACTCACTCTTGATGCAGGTCATGATTCCTCAGTCACATGTCTTACCTCCATCCGCTACCTTCTCCTACATAGAACATAGTCCACCTGTGTGCACCTTCTTCCACTCTTATACGTCACCCTATGATCCTCCTTCTTCTTAAAATACGTGTTCACCACTGCCATTTCCATCCTTTTAGCAAAATCTACCACCATCTGCCCTTCCACATTCCTCTCCTTAAAACCATACCTACCATCACCTCCTCATCACCTCTGTTCCCTTCACCTACATGCCCATTAAAGTCTGCCCCAATCACCAATCTTTCATTCCTAGGTTCACCTTCTACCACTTCATCTAACTCACTCCAGAATTTTTACACTTTTTATCACTAAAAACTCATCTTATTTATAAACATTACTTTTTTCTCACACATTAATGAAGGGTGCCAATATTCTTTGAAGGTCATTGTGATGTGAGAGATTTGAACACACCTCGTATGCTCGTCTGTCGGTTTTCGAGACGCCCAGATATCGTTCTGAAAAGGCAGAGGCTGAAAAACAGAGCAGAGAACCAACAAATTTACTGAAAGTGCAGCTTCTCCTTCAAACCATGTTCTATAGAGGAGACTGCATTGTGTGCATGTGTGTGTGTATGGGTATATAACTGTGTATGCATGTGTGTGTATGTATAAATGTGTGTGTGTGTGTGTGTGTGTGTGTGTGTGTGTAGTTGCTGCTGTACCATATAGCTGGAAGTCGGTGATGGGTGAGAGAACAGCTCCACACTTCAGCATGGAAGCCTCAGAGCTAAGTAGGAGGCTTGTGATGTATCCACCATACACCTGTAACACACACACACACACACACACACACACACACACACACACATCATAATCACATGGCTGTTTTTTTCACTCAAAGCTCCAGAACGTTCCATCTGGGATTTCTAGATCTCTGTTCACATGGATTCAGTGCTCGAGCACGTACACATCAGATCTTAAAGAGCTTCTTTACTAAGATGTGAGCAGAACATCAGAACAGCTAAAACATCAAAACAGTTAGAACATCAGAACAGTTATTCATGAAGAAAGAATACACAAAGAATAAAATCTGTTTGCTCGAGCGCTCAGTCAATAGCAAACCTTCATATTCTTTTCGATAATCTGGATATGATCTTTTTTGCCTGATTTTATTGATCCTGTATGTTTTTGCGCTGTATATGCCGTCTGCAAATTCCCGACTTTGACCCTCATTAAAGCTGCCTGACTGCTGCCCATCATTACATTACATGAAACCGTAACTTGTATGATGCGGCGGCACTTTAGTCCTTGTTCAGTCCAGCTCCGACTGATTAGCTTGCGCAGCTAATATGCTAATACACTGATGTCTATTTTATGCTAATTCTGATATAATACACGAGAAATCCGATAAGTGACACGCGATCCTTCTGAAACACCACAATACCGATACGAAAATGTAGTCCAGCTCAAACTGATTAGCTTCTAAAGCTTTTATGCTAATACAGCTGATGTCCATTGTTTGCTAACATCCCTGAAGATGCTAAACAAGCTCGGTTCATTCTCTAGGAATTCTCCTGGACCATTTTCTCAGAGAAAGTACAGAGAAAAGCCTGTACCTGTCCAAAAGCCCCAATCCTGGTGGTGTCGATGTACGGCTCCTTTGCTATAATGCTGGGAAAAAAAAGAAGCAGTGTTTCAGTGAAGGACTGAAGTTACGCATTTGAATTGCATCAATATTTTAAATAATAAAGAACCTTCTGAACCTTCTGGAAACTCCATCACTATCACACAGAGACATCCGAGACTCAAGATTAATACATTTTTTATTATTTTTATGGAAGTTATTATGTGATATGATATGATATGATATGATATGATATTATTATAGCTGTAAGTATCTTCTCAGTGCTCTCTGGTGTACCTGAGAGCCCTCAGCTGGTCCTCCTCCTCGAACCTGCCCAGTCTGCGGTGCACTGTGTGGAGAAGGTTGGTGCCCTGAAAGCCGCTGCCACGCCCATCGCATCGCACCACAATCACGCTGAAGCTGCTGACCAACACGGTCGCCCAGTCCACCTGAAACCGCTCAGACACGGACTGACTTCCTGGAGTACCATCACTGAGAGACAGTGAGACAGACAGAGAGACAGACAGACAATTACTGACCGTTCCTATGTCCTCGATAATGTAAAATAAACGTGATCACAATTTTGGTATTTAGACACCCGACTTTTCCACCCATATGTCATTCTTCCCCAAACTGCTACCACAAAGTTTAGGGCACACAATTCTGTAGGACGTCTTTGGATGCATTTTGCAGCATAAAATGTCTCCCTTCACTTAAACTAGGAGACCCTGTGCACACAAAATATCTCCATGAAGATATGCTTTACATGAGGTCAAATTGTGTGGAAGATCTCTTCTAAGGTGGAGCTTCAACCCTATTGAGGACCTTCAGGATGAATGTGAACGCTGACTGCTCTCCTCCTCACCTCACCTACATCACTACCTGACTTTACTAACCCCATTTCATAAATCTCCTCAAACATCTAGTGAAACATCATGAACATCAAGAGCAAATGGAGACTAAATGTGGAATTTGATTTCCAATTAGACTTTTGGCAAAAAAGTGTGTGAAATATTTACTTAGTCCAAAACTGGGTGTGAACTTTTGAGCCTGTATTGTGTGTACCAGAATGAAGATCTCCATCACCTTGGCAATACAATGTTGCATCACAAAAAAAGAATCAGGAGCAAATGAGCAAACAGGAAATTGGATACTTTTAAGTGTCCTATTTTTAAAATCTGACCAATCCAATGCTTGAGGACTTCAGTGTGGACTGTAGATATGAAAGGAGGTGATGGTGAGACTCACACGAGCAGCAGGAGAGGGTAGTGTGCTGTATCCATGAAGCTGGCAGGTTTCAGGATCTGCATCGTCAGAACTGAAGACCAAAAATACACCATAAGACTGTTAAAATTCCTTCACAGATCTTTTAACAGACCCATTTACACCATTAGTGAATATCAGCAATGTTAAGTCCCGAATACGCAGAATTTTGTAGAAATGCAGTGTGTGTTGGATAAGTGATGAGATGTTACAGGATGTTGGTGCACGATGTGGAGTTGGAGAACGTCCCGAGATCAAGCAGAGAGCATTATAATGGTGTAAGGCCTCACACCTAGTCCTTAATTATTACTTTATATACTGGTCACTTCCCAGATTTAAGGAGTTAAAACTGTCATTGATGTTTGCAGATCAAAACTGACTGAATGTTTAAAAATAATGCCTCATTTTCCTTTTTTTATATACGACTCATAACATCTACAATCCTGCTGCTCTGAATCCCACCTAGAGAGAAAGTAGTGCCATGAGATTACATTTATTTTCATGAGAGAGGAAATATTTATTGAGTGTCGGGTCTCTACTAATAATGAAGCTGTTGGAGAGTCACTGTGCTGCTTTCTGCTCTGTTCCTCATGTGAATGTTTTCTTCTCCATCTTGTTCCTCAAGCCATTTACTTCCACTATTCACACCTGAACTTCCAGCCGATCACAATCCACTATTCACACCTGAACTTCCAGCCAATCACAATCCACTATTCACACCTGAACTTCCAGCCAACCACAATCCACAATTCACACCTGAACTTCCAGCCGATCACAATCCACTATTCACACCTGAACTTCCAGCCAACCACAATCCACTATTCACACCTGAACTTCCAGCCAACCACAATCCACAATTCACACCTGAACTTCCAGCCAATCACAATCCACTATTCACACCTGAACTTCCAGCCAACCACAATCCACTATTCACACCTGAACTTCCAGCCGATCAAATCCACTATTCACACCTGAACCTCCAGCCAATCACAATCCACTATTCACACCTGAACCTCCAGCCAATCAAATCCACTATTCACACCTGAACTTCCAGCCAATCACAATCCACTATTCACACCTGAACCTCCAGCCAATCACAATCCACTATTCACACCTGAACCTCCAGCCAATCACAATCCACTATTCACACCTGAACTTCCAGCCAATCACAATCCACTATTCACACCTGAACTTCCAGCCAACCACAATCCACTATTTACACCTGAACTTCCAGCCGATCAAATCCACTATTTACACCTGAACCTCCAGCCAATCAAATCCACTATTCACACCTGAACTTCCAGCCAATCACAATCCACTATTCACACCTGAACCTCCAGCCAATCACAATCCACTATTCAGACCTGAACTTCCAGCCAATCACAATCCACTTTGCACACTGACGACATTAAGATGTCTCTCAGCGTCTCATCAGAGACATTTTGAAGGACGTATCAGTTATGCTTTCGTCTTTGAAGAAGTGCAAAGGGTTCCATCAAATATATGACTTGCCCTCAGATGCGAGTGTCCTCGAGTTGACACTTGTTAGTAAATCACACGTTTGTGCGTCGCTGTGAAGGATGCTAATGCTACACACCGTAATCCTCCACGTCGATCTCACGGTACTCTACTCGGGGCATCTGCGTGGAGTCCACGGTGTGCTGAAGCTCATGGTTCAGCTCGATGTCCAAAAGCTCTGGAATAAAAACACAACACCTTATTTTCAAGGTTGTTCAAGGTTATTTATTTGTCACAGACATACAGTATAAGTGTGGTGAAATATTTGGTTCCTTTAAAGAAACAATTAGAATACAATTAACATATTAATATATAGAATTATTATTATTTTTTTTTATTATTTTTTATTCATTTATCCATTTACCCATTCATTCATTTATTCATTCATTTATTCAGTCCTTCATTCGTTCATTCATTTTTTACTCACTTAATTATTCATTCAGTCATTCATTTTCACTCCCTTATTTAATTTAACATTAATTATTCATTCATGCAATCTTTTATTTAAGTATTCATTTATTTGTTCAATCATCCATCATTCATTAATTCACTTATTCATTCATTTACACATTCAATCATTCAGCCATGTTATTTATTTCCTCATTCATTGACTAATTCATTATTTAATTCATTCATTAAATCTTTTCACTCACTCTTTTGTTCACTCATTCAATTAATTCTTCATTTTTATTCTCATTTCCTCATTCATTCATTCACTCACCCATTTATTCATTCATTTTTAATTTTAAACTAATTATCCAATCATTCATACTATCTATTATTTTATTATTTATTCATTTGTTCATTCACCCATCATTCATTAATTTCACTCATTCATTCATTTCCAAATTCAATCATTCATCAATTATTTCAGTTACCCATTCCTTTCTTTCACCCACTCACTCAGTCATTCATTTTCATTCACTCATTGATTTATCCATTCATTTGTCATTCATTTAATCCTTCATTTTATTATTCCTTCACTCATTCAGTCAATTCTTTATTTTTATTCTCATTTCCTCATTAATTTATTTATTCACCCATAAATTCAATTCTTTTTCATTTACTTATTAATTTAACATCATTATTCATTCAGTCATACAATTATTTCATTAATTCATTTACAAATTCAATAATTCATCCATTTATTTATTTACTTATTTGTTAATTCTTTTGTTTACACATTCAATTTAGCCTTCCAGTCATTCATTTTTTTCACTCACTCACTCACTCACTCACTCACTCACTCACATTCATTAATTTAATCCTAATTTTATCATTCATTCATTCATTTATTTAATCAATTCTTTATTTTGATTCTCATTTCCTTATTCATTCATTCACCCATTTATTCATTCATTTTTATTTACTATTTTTTTTCACTCACTCATCTGTCAGTTTCTTTCATCCATTCATTCATCTATTTATTCACTCACTCATTTATTTATTTATTCTCCAGTGTCAGCACTTTGGAACACTGAGGTAAATCTGTAACTGTATGTTTGATGACATCATCAGGAGGCGGAGTTTTCAGTTCTTCGTGGTTTTATTTGGAGGTGGCGGCTTGAAATGTTGTCTTCAACTAGGAGACCTGAACCTGTTCCAACATGATGCCCAAAGCAGCTTCAGTAAGATCTGCTGTACATGGGTTGGAGTGGAAGATCTCCTGCTATAGGAGAACATCTTCCCGAAGAGTGGAGGTTTTTATAACAGCAAATGGAGAATAGATGCGGAATGAGTATGCGCAGGTGTTTACGAGTGACCGCAATTTATTTTTATATCAAATTATACAGGAAAAAGTAATTCTTCACTAGTAATAATCTACACACTGATGATAATCATCTCCTAAAGGTTACGAACCCTGAACCTCGAACCCTGATCCAGTCCTGCTCAGCGCTGTCACATCCTGCTCAGGGTCCTGCTCAGGGTCCTGCTCAGGGTCCTGCCTACAGAAAGTCATTTGCACTTTGTTTACAGGAATGCGCATCGAGAACGAGATAAGCATGAGGAAGGGAACAAAAAAAACCCAGAGCGTGAAGAACAGCGAGAGGCTGTTAGCGCTGATAGCATGCAAATGTGAAGGCGAGCGGAGCGCTAACATTATCATGCTAATCACGGCGCCAGTCGCTGCATTCGTAAGAGTCGTCTGACAATAAATTACAATTAAACCTGCGCAGTGTGAAAGGATTTGGGCTATAAATGGGGTTAGAAGAGCAACACACACACACACACACACACACACACACACACACACACACACACACACACACACACGCAAAGCCGAGTTTCCGGAATATTGTGTGTGTTTGTGTGTGTGTGTGTGTGTGTGTGTTATTAACAAAACTGTATCTGAATACAAATTCATACAGAACCGTTGAGGCTCCTGAAATGATAGAACGTGTCTCGCTTTGCAATTCCTTTTCCTGTTTCAGACTCCGCCCCTTTGCCACTCTGAAGCCCTCTAGCAGGCGTCCAGTAACGTTGGCATTTGTTGACTAAAAACAGTTGTGATAATAATCAGCACTTTCATCAGTCACTATATGATCTGTACGCCCAAAGGGAGATACACGGTATTGTCAAAAGTTTGTGGACACCTAACAAAAAAAGATCATCCTATAATAAGCTCCACTCTTCTGAGAAGATGTTCCACTAGATTTGTGTGGAGATTCGTGCTCATTCAGCTATAAGGGTGTGAGTAAAGTCAGGTACTGGTGTGGGTGAGGAGGCCTGGGGGTGCAGTCAGCGTTCACATTCATCCTCAATAGGGTCAGATCTTCTACAAATCCATCCCATGGAAAGCAGGTCTTCATACTTTGTTCATTTTTACAAAGACGTTCTGTACAATCGGGTGCCTCCAAATGTTGTGACTGGAATGGGGCAGGTGTCCATGTTGTCCCATTACTTTTGTCCACAGAGGTGTTTTTCTCTCTCTCTCTCTTTTTTTATCTGAGAGATCTCTACAGTTTTGTCGTCTTGAAGACCTGGCAGAAGAATTTCCTTTTTATCACCTTATATCCAGTTTTTCAACCAACTTGACTTTTCATTTCTTCTCCGAGTATTTCTACTACATAAACAACTCATTTGGACGTCTCCAACTCCAGGAAGCTCCAGAAAAAAAACTCTGGATAGATCTATTTTTTTATTCGGATCATTATGGAAAACTTTTCTCTCTCCTCTGCGTGTTCTGGGCGTCGGCCCACGCGACCTCGCCGCGACCTGCGATTTTTACAAGGTGCTGTTTTTTTGATAAATAACCGAATTAGAACGCTCTTACACAAAGAGGTCACGGCGGAGCGAGCGCACCGAGAGTTCTTCAGTAATCCAATCAGCTGTGAGTGCTCTCTGCTCAAATCCGTCCTCATACAATCCCACTCAGACTCCTGCCGAGAGCCGAGCGGTGTGGACCGCATACGCGATGAGGACGAGCTGGAACTGCAGCTGCAGCACACACACACACACACACACACACAGACACACACACACGGTACTCACTCTGGCGCTCTTGGGTGCTGTAGACTGACACAAACGGGACTCCGGGCCCTGAAACACATTTCCAATAATAACATATGATTTATTTTTTATTATTCTTTATGGTTTTTTTCATTTCCATTTTCTTTTCTCGAAACCTGAACTTCATAAAAAAGTGTGACAGTCAGTGCTAGTAATATTGTCCCCTTTCGCTATCTATCTATCTATCTATCTATCTATCTATCTATCTATCTATCTATCTATCTATCTATCTATCTATATATATATATATATATATATATATATATAGTACATAAAATTATCATGCAGCAGAGGTAGCTCTTGGTCTTATTTTCACAGGATGTTCCTCATGAGAACCCGTTTCTCAGTTATGACTCCACATGGGATACATTTAAAGTTCTTGAGATGTTTTGGACTGACTGACCTTCATCTCTTAAAGTAACGAGGGACCTTTTCTCTTTCCTTTACTGAGTGTTTCCTGCCTTATTGGTCAAAAACACATTAAAAAAGCAAGTAATGTCACAAATGAACTTTTCGACAAGACACACGTGTGACCTGAAACCCGTGCCAGGTGATGACCTCGTGAATCTGATGCGAGAATCCCATCGAAGCGAAATGAAGCTCCTCTGGACAATCAAAAATATAAAACACATTCTGGGGTCTTTAACAGGTTTGTGTTCACTACATGTTTCCATTTTTCAGAGTTTGAATTCTTCGCTAATGTCCAATGTTTTAAAGAAGAAAAAAGTACTATAATTCCTTCTCTTTACCTTCTAGACTTTATTTTAATTATTTTCAATATTGTACATTAATTTTATAATATTTTACTGATTGTTTTCTATATTTAGTTTTACATTTAATTACTTATGTACTTTGTTATGGAAGAATTGCGTGTAAACTGTGAACACGTGGTGTTCGATACGTAGGTTGTAGCGTTGAGTTTTTTGGATGTTAATGTTTCCTAAAGGCTCCGATTCTCCTTTTATAGTAAATGCAGCATAAAGAGATCAGAGCATGATATCCACATGGAGGACCTTCAGCTCTGAGTGTTTATGTAGAATGAAAAGAATTACATTCCAATGCAGATCTTTAACACATGCAGTAATAAATACTGAACTGAAGGAATGGAGAGGAATAGAGGGATGGAGATAGAGGAAGTAAGAGGGAGAAGGTAGAGAAATAGAGGGATGGAGATAGAGGAAGTAAGAGGGAGAAGGGGAATATAGAGAGATAAAGGGATAAAGCTAAAGTAAGTAAAGGGACAATAGAGAGTTTAGGAGAAAGTAAGCATAGAAGAAGTAAGGACGAGAGCAGAGAGGGAGAGAGAGATGGTGGGAGGATATAGAGGAAGGGGGAGAGAGAGATGGAGAGAGAGAGAGAGAGAGAGAGAGATTTGTACCTTTACAGGTGAGCAGGAAGTAGGCCATGTTGTGGCTGAAGGAGCCGCTGACGTACCCACAGCTTTGTGTGAAGTCGCAGGAGAGACAGCGGCGGTTGAAAGGGCCGACCGTATCAGCGCTAAAACACACACACACACACACGCACGTAATAAAGCACCCTTCATCACACACACACAAACAGGTTACTCATACACACACACACAGGTTCATCACACACACACACGTACACCTTCATCTCACACACACACACTCACTTTTATCACACACACACACACACACACGTAATAAAGCACCCTTCATCACACACACACACACACACACACACACACACACACACACACACACAAACACTATCATCACACACACCTTTAGACAGACAGACAGACAGACAGACAGACAGACAGACAGATAGATAAATAGATAGACAGATAGACAGATAGATAGATAGATAGATAGATAGATAGATAGATAGATAGATAGATAGATAGAGAAATAGATAGATAGATAGATAGATAGATAGATAGATAGATAGATAGATAGATAGATAGATAGATAGACAGACTATTGCACAGGTAATATAAACTTGTCAGAATTATTCTGACCAATCAGGAAGCAGAACTCGTGGGCGTGGTGGTGGTGTGATAGAGGAAACGTGTCTCTAATGTAGACGTGCTGGAAGAAGGGTTACCTGTACAGGTGTCTGCGTTTAGGGTCGTCCTCTGTACTCAGGAAATAGCTGTTACACACAACACACACTGCATTATCACATAATATAACACACACTGGGAGAAAACAATCAAGTGTGTGTGTGTGTGTGTGTGTGTGTGTGTGTGTGTGTGTGTGCTCTTACATAAGCTGCTTGTCTTCGTTGTAAGACAGGATGTGTGTGACGTCCCAGTCTCCTGATGTGATGGACTGCAGCGTGTCTGAGCTGCTGTTGGGCTGCGGCATGAAAACAAGAACAGTTAAACCCACCTACACACTCATACACACACATTTACACACACTTATACACACATTTACACGCACTTACACACACACACACACACACACACACACATTTACACACACATTTACACACACACACATTTACACACACTTACACACACAACTCATAGAGAACAGCTTTTTTTTTTTCTAAATGCTTTTTGAGTGACATGAGCTACATTTTCCCTTCCCACATCTCACCCCTGGGGCTTTTTGCATCCACCCCCATTCCTCATTACATGACATCATAATTCCACTCACATCCCGTTTCTACGTCCTGTTCGTCCACAATAAACATTCTGACGTGCATTTTATTGTCTAAGTTGCCCCAGTTATGTGTGTAATTTGGAAAATGAGACGGATTTATACCCCAAATTGATCATCTGCTCACAAGATCAAGGAAAGTGGTACCTAAAGTATGTGTGTGTGTGTGTGTGTGTGTGTGTGTGTGTGTACATGTGTACCTGTGATACCGCCATGGAAATGTGGAAGAATTTGCCCCGCCCCCCTTGAGGAATAGCACGTGTGAAGAAGAGCTTCAGGCCGTCTTTTGAGAACAACGGGGCCTCGTTCTGCAACAAAACATCCGATCAATCAATAAATCTGTCAATTAAACAATTAACCAATCATTAAATTAATCAATCAGTCATTTAAACAATCAATCAGTCAATTAACCAGTTCAGATCTCAGCCTTCATTCCAACATATTGTATTTATCACTGATCTGCAGGGGTCCGAGGGGTCGAAGATTTGAACTCTAACTAAATTAAATAAACGATCTGAGGGTTGGAATAATGTGAAGCTCAGAGCCGCTGTGAACGTAAAGAACGTTAAAACAACGCAAGTACAGAGGTTTTTAAAATGAGCGAGATGTAGAGTCGGGGCAGGAGACGCTTCTTCTGCTACAGGGACACAGTTACTCAGTGTTGGGTAAACCCTCTAGAAAAATAAATGTCATCTCGCACACACACACACACACACTCGTGCACACACACACACACACACACACACACACACACACACACACACACACACACATGCAGACAGCATGGCGAGGAAAGGTCAGACTCTCGCGTCTGCTGTTCTGAAAAGTGGTGTGAATATAAATAAACATTGACATGTTTGTGTGAGTCTGAAGCGTAATTACGCAGTAAGAGTGAGTCTGAAGCGTAATTACGCAGTAAGGGTGAGTTTGAACGTAATGACGCAGTAAATGTGAGTCTGAAGCGTAATAACACATTAAGGGTGAGTCTGAAGCGTAATAACACATTAAGGGTGAGTCTGAAGCGTAATGACGCAGTAAGGGTGAGTCTGAAGGTAATAACGCAGTAAGGGTGAGTCTGAAGCGTAATTACGCAGTAAGGGTGAGTTTGAAGCGTAATTACGCAGTAAGGGTGAGTCTGAGCGTAATGACGCAGTAAGGGTGAGTCTGAAGGTAATACGCAGTAAGGGTGAGTCTGAAGCGTAATTACGCAGTAAGGGTGAGTTTGAAGCGTAATTACGCAGTAAGGGTGAGTTTGAAGCGTAATAACGCAGTAAGGGTGAGTTTGAAGCGTAATGACGCAGTAAGGGTGAGTCTGAAGGGGAATTACGCAGTAAGGGTGAGTCTAAAGGGGAATAATGCACTAAATGTGAGTCTGAGCGTAATAACGCAGTAAGGGTGAGTCTGAAGGGGAATAATGCACTAAATGTGAGTCTGAGCGTAATAACGCAGTAAGGGTGAGTCTAAAGGGAATAATGCACTAAATGTGAGTCTGAAGCGTAATAACGCAGTACGGGTGAGTCTGAAGCGTAATGACGCAGTAAGGGTGAGTCTGAAGCGTAATGACGCAGTAAGGGTGAGTCAGAAGCGTAATAACGCAGTAAGGAGAGTATGAGCGTAATAACGCAGTAAGGGTGAGTCAGAAGCGTAATAACGCATTAAGGGTGAGTCTGAAGCGTAATGGCGCAGTAAGGGTGAGTCTGAAGCATAATAACGCAGTAAGGGTAAATCTGAGCGTAATGGCGCGGTAAATGTGAGTCTGAGCGTAATAAAGCAGTAAGGGTGAGTCTGAGCGTAATGGCGCGGTACGGGTGAGTCTGAAGTGTAATAACGCAGTAAGGGTGAGTCTGAAGCGTAATGACGCAGTACGTGTGAGTCTGAAGTGTAATAATGCAGTAAGGGTGAGTCTGAAGGGGAATAATGCACTAAATGTGAGTCTGAAGCGTAATGCGCAGTAAGGGTGAGTTTGAAGCGTAATGACGCAGTAAGGGTGAGTCTGAAGCGTAATAACGCAGTAAGGGTGAGTCTGAAGCGTAATGACGCAGTAAGGGTGAGTCTGAAGCGTAATGACGCAGTACGGGTGAGTCTGAAGCGTAATGACGCAGTAAGGGTGAGTCTGAAGGGGAATTACGCAGTAAGGGTGAGTCTAAAGGGGAATAATGCACTAAATGTGAGTCTGAAGCGTAATAACGCAGTAAGGGTGAGTCTGAAGGGGAATAATGCACTAAATGTGAGTCTGAAGCGTAATAACGCAGTAAGGGTGAGTCTAAAGGGGAATAATGCACTAAATGTGAGTCTGAAGCGTAATAACGCAGTACGGGTGAGTCTGAAGCGTAATGACGCAGTAAGGGTGAGTCTGAAGCGTAATGACGCAGTAAGGGTGAGTCAGAAGCGTAATAACGCAGTAAGGGAGAGTATGAAGCGTAATAACGCAGTAAGGGTGAGTCAGAAGCGTAATAACGCATTAAGGGTGAGTCTGAAGCGTAATGACGCAGTAAGGGTGAGTCTGAAGCATAATAACGCAGTAAGGGTAAATCTGAAGCGTAATGACGCAGTAAATGTGAGTCTGAAGCGTAATAAAGCAGTAAGGGTGAGTCTGAAGCGTAATGACGCAGTACGGGTGAGTCTGAAGTGTAATAACGCAGTAAGGGTGAGTCTGAAGCGTAATGACGCAGTACGTGTGAGTCTGAAGTGTAATAATGCAGTAAGGGTGAGTCTGAAGGGGAATAATGCACTAAATGTGAGTCTGAAGCGTAATGACGCAGTAAGGGTGAGTTTGAAGCGTAATGACGCAGTAAGGGTGAGTCTGAAGCGTAATGACGCAGTAAGGGTGAGTCTGAAGCGTAATGACGCAGTAAGGGTGAGTCTGAAGCGTAATGACGCAGTACGTGTGAGTCTGAAGCGTAATGACGCAGTACGTGTGAGTCTGAAGCGTAATGACGCAGTACGGGTGAGTCTGAAGCGTAATGACGCAGTAAGGGTGAGTCTGAAGCATAATAACGCAGTAAGGGTGAGTCTGAAGCATAATTACGCAGTAAGGGTGAGTCTGAAGGGAAATAATGCACTAAATGTGAGTCTGAAGCGTAATTACGCAGTACGGGTGAGTCTGAATGTGCTAGTACACGAGTCTAAATCTTTAATGAAACACCTGTATGAGTGTGAAGTGTGTATTCTGCTCCTCACCTGTCTGTGCAGCCAGCTCTCACTCTCATCCTCATGTTTCTACAAAAACACAGAGATCTTATCTTATAGCAGGTCACATTAGAGTAAGCAGGTTATTTATCACATCGCAGGTTTTAGTGTGTTTTTTACAGGAGGAGTTTACTGCACCTTGGTACACACTCCTGTAGTGGCTTCACACAGGGTCAGGATGGAAATGTTCTGCGCTCGGTTCAGCCAGTTCACCGCCAGCTTGGTGCTCGTGGCCCACTTCACCATCGTTATATAATATTCCCTGTAAATCATAGCGAAGATGCACAATATGGACAATCGTCTGCAGACAGCTGACTATAAGATTGGCATGTGCTTCCTTTTGAACATATGATTCCCTATTTAGTTTCCACTTCTGGGAAGATGTTTCACTAGATTTCTGTGGAGATTTGTCATCCCCACTCAGCTACAACAGTGTTAGTAAAGTCAGATACTGATGCATGTAAAGTGAGGAGGCCTGGTGTGATGTTCCAATTAATTCCATAGGTGTTCAATACGGGTGGAGCTGGAGATCTTGCACTCCAACCCATGGAAAGTATATCTTCATGCAGCTGGCATTGTGTACAGGGTTTGTATTGTCATGAAGGAAAGGATTTGGATCTCCAAAATGTGTGTGTGTGTGTGTGTGTGTGTGTGTGTGTGTGTGTGTTTTCCCATACACTATATACATCCATATTAGACCAATACTTATAAATGATTATTATAGTTTTTTTAATTATTATTAATATTAATTTTATTATTATTATTATCTGGTTTCTGACCCGATCCTCTGGTCCTCTGGTTTCTTCATCTGAATGGTGTGTAAAGGTCCGTTTAGGTTCACCACGTAGAGTGTGATCACTGGGTTCTCCTCTCCAGCCTGAAGTGAAAAAGAAAAAAAAACACAATCATCTATATAATATATAATAAAAAAAAGTGAAAAAGTGGAGGAAAATTCATAACACCCCCCAATAAATCTGTAATAATAATAATAATAATAATAATAATAATAATAATAACTGCAGTTGGTTATGGAAACAGGTGAACATGTGTGTATATATATATATATATATATATATATATATATATATATATATATATATAGTTGTCCCCTGTTCATAGTGGTAGTTACGTGTTCTTGTTTAAGCCATAAATCATCCTCCATCACTCTTCAAACACACACAGAAAACATTTGCAAGAATATTGCGAGATGAATTTTGTGTACGTTTGTAGAAATATCGCATTTATAGTGAGTACAGTAGTACAGTACTGTAGCGTAGCCCACGCATAGTTTCTCTGCTTGTTTATTGGTTGAAGTCTGCGGGTTAAAGATACATGTCACTGCATTCTTTATTTTTATTGGCTAAATGTAGTGACATATGTCTTTAACTCCACCCTTTTTGACGTCAGAGGACACTACAACCAGTAAATAAGTGGAAGTCTACGATTTCCTGTAACTCTACTCGTTTCTTATGATAACCTGAAATCAGGTCCATTCACGAAGCAAAAATAGTTACGCAAGATTCAAACTGCGATAAATCGAGGGACGACTGTATATATATATATATATATATATATATATATATATATATATATATATATATATATATATATATATATATATATATATGTGTGTGTGTGTGTGTGTGTGTGTGTGTCACTTCATGTTGCCAGACTGACTTTGGGGTAGTGGTACTCTCGGCCGGTCGGGTACAGTGACCCGGTGAACATGGGCAGCTCCATCTTGGGCACCAGAGTGTTGTTGATGGTGGCGTACGCCAGCCGAGCCCCGTCAGGAGACCACCAGTGGGCCAGGTGGGACTGGAAAATCTCCTCTGTGTGAGAAGGAAGAGAGATTAATCTGCTGTTAGTGCACAAACCCTGCTCCATGAAGATCTGCTTTACATGGGGTTGAATTAGAAGATCTCCTGCTATGAAGCTCCAACCCTGTTGAACACCTTTGGAATAAATGTGAACCCTGACTGCACCCCAGGCTTCCTCACCTCACCTGCATCAAGATCAACTGGAGCATCTTCTCAGAAGAGTAAGGGTTATATGAGCAAATGGAGACTAAATGTGGAGCATCCTTTGGCCAAACAAGACCTCTGACGGACACAAAGTAAATCCATCCTCCTGTTCGGTCTAATCTTTTTTTTTTATTTCCAATGTCAATTCATTCCGACTCTCCGCGAGTCTGTACAACTGACAGATGTACGAGTGTCTACAGCGACAGAAATTACAATCTGAATTAATGCCGTAACCATAGAAATGAAGGTCATCTCACAGCGAATCTAACCCAGGAGAGGAACCTGAGCCTTTACTAATTTATTTGGGCTACAAAAGAAATTAAACTCAGAGGAAGAACTAAATGATTTAGAAGAATCTTTGTTAAACTGAATAAATGAGCTTCGTGAAAAAATTAATATATATATATATATATATATATATATATATATATATATATATATATATATATATAGGCTTTGATTGCACTGAATTAAACTGAAGTGTCATTAGGTAGTGCAAGAAAAAATCCTAGCACCCTCTCCTCTCTCTGCTGTGCTTTAATTGGACAGCTGATCTCTCATACGGCGAGTCTCCGAAACCTCGTCTGTTTTAGCCGCCGCTATGATATGAATAATTCAATGTCTTGCCATTTTTTTTCTTCTTCTTTAGAAAGGCGTGTTGCTGTTCAGATGAGTGCGGCTGAATCTGATGAGTTAAACTCGGAGAATAAAAAAAAGGCGGCGATGCAAGACACTGGTGTAAGCTAACATTTCTCTCTCTCTTTCACACACACACACACACACACACACACACACACACACTTAATATTTAATAATAAACTGAATATATATGTATATAGATATTTTTTTTTTACTTGACAAATATTCAAAATCCAACAGAGGGCAGAAGTGAGTCACTGAACCTCATGCAGAACCTTTTCCCAAGAACCTCTGCCTCAGAATCCTTACACCAGAACCTTTTCATCAGAATGTGTAGATCAGGGCCTGTTCCTCAAAAATTCTGTCTCAGATGTTCTATCTTAGACCCTCTGTCTCAGATGCTCAAAGTCTGTGGCCCACCAACCTGAACCTTAAAACCCCTGCCTCAGAACCTCTGTCTTAGGTCTTCTACCTTGGAACATCTGCCTCAGAATCTGTATCCCAGAACCTCTTCATCAGAATTTGTACCTCAAAAACTCTTTCTCTGAACCGTTTCCTCAGAACCTCTGTCTAAGAATGTTTGCCCTATACGCGCTTTCTCAGAACAAGGAATCTCTTCCTCAGCACCTCTCTGTCACAACCTGTGTTTCAGATCCTCTGCCCTAATAACTTGTGCTATATAATCTGTGCCTCAGTACATCTTCCTCAAAACCTGTACCTCAAAACCCCTGCCTCAGAGCCTATTTCTTGAAAACCTCAGCTTTAGACCATTTGCCTCAAAATCACTGCCTCAAAATCTCCCGTATCCCAGCTTGTTAGTTCAAGTGAAGGAAAGATTTCATGCTAGCACATCCAAAAACATCTAATGCAAATGTATGTCTCCAGTTTTGTGTTAACAGTTTGTGGAAGAACCACATACAAAAAAAAGTCGAGTGTCCCATTTCTTATGTCCATATTATGTAGCCGTCCTCCAGACCCATTCTTTTCTTCGGACCTGCTGATTTATCCTGACACTCGACTTTTTCATGAATTTCTAATCACACTCGCTACTTCTAAGGATGGTATCCATGTAGTGTTGGCGGTGCCATTTAGTAACCATGACGACAAACAGTTTTGTACTCGAATATCAAATGTAGATCAGCTCTATAATGATGAAACTGTAATGAATGGACATTCGGTGTTGGGGATGAGGATGGGTTCCCTTTTGAGTCTGGTTCTTCTCAAGGTTTCTCCATATGATGTCTCAGGGAGTTTTTGCCTCACCACTGTCTCCTCTGGCTCATTATCAATACACTTATGGAGATTAAAGCTGCTTTAAGACAATGTCCACTGGTAAAAGCAAAATACACATACAACTTAATTGAAATCAAATTGAATTGAATCGAATAAAATTTAAATGAATCAAAATTAATTGAATCAAATTGAATTGAATGAAATCGAATAATCTTCTCCAAGTAATGGTATTATAGCAGGCTAAATCCACACATTTACAGTATACCTGACTGAACACCTCTCTGTAGACGGATACTAATTAATTCAGGGTTTTTTGTTTGGTATGAGACCCTGTATGCTAATGCTAACTGAGGTACAATTATAAATATTTACCTCAGAAATGGTGTTTTGCAGTAAGAACAGTTGTATAAGATATTTAAATAAGATTACAGTGACTTGTTTACCCTCATACAGCCAATCACTGAGGCCGTTGAATATCACACCCTCTTTGCCGGTGGAAACCAGGCGGATGATTCGGCTCTCCACGGTGGCTCGGTAGAAGATGTTATTCTCGAATATGAAAATCTAAAAAGGAACAACAGAAACATGGAGTTAATAAGTTCTGGTTTTAAATAGGAAAAGTGGAATAATGGATGAGGTTTTGAACGTGGAGCTACAAAAGGTAGAAATGTGAGGTAAAAAGCCCAAAAAAACCCAACACATTCCACCTTTAGCCCCCTGTAATAATGAGCTCCACTCTTCTGGGAAGATGTTTCACTGGATTTTAGGGAGATTTGTGGAGATTCATTTAGCCATTATGGTGTTAATAAAGTGAGGTACTGATGTAGATGAGGTGAGGAGGCCTGGGGTGCAGTCAGCATTCACATTCATCCCAATAAGGTTGGAGTTTTTTAGCAGGAGATCTTCCATTCCAAATGATATACAGCATATCTTCATTACCATGCTGAAAGGGTTTTGGCTCTGCCATCTGAGGAGCATTAATGACCGTCACAAACCATCTCAGATCCACAGAGATAATTCTGGATCCAGAACTCTCAGAACTGTATCCTTGAGCTATTATGTATGTGTGACAAGTAAAATCTTTTTTCTCTTATCTTACATGAAGATCCACATGAGGTTACGACCACATAGACACTGTTGTGTTTTCACTTAATGAGGGTAGGGGTGACATTCAAGCATTCCATAAATCTCCTGAGAAGTTTCAATATGCAGAAAGTCCACCTCTCTGCATAACCCAGCTATGATGGTGCAGTTTTATCTGTCGAAAATGTTCATATGTTTCGTGTTTAATGAGATGCCGATGGGACACTAATGAGAAGCTCTTCTCCGCTTCACTGAGAAACAATCCTTAATTATCATTTAATTGTTCAACTTCTTCATATTTCCCCAATTTTCACCCAAGTCCTACCCAGCAGCCAGCCCTCCTCTCTCCCATGACAGCTAGCAGCTGGAGGATGAAAGCTAACATGCACTTCCTCTGAGAAACAAGAAGTTGGCCAACTGAATCTTTTCCACCTGCTGCTTATGTTCAACCACATTGCAACTGAACGCTCCAAGGAATGTGCCAACTGTGCTAACTGCGCTAACTGTGCTAACTGTGCTAACTGCGAGCTCTTAATAACAGGGTCAATGCACTCCACATGAGCTCTGGTGTATTATCACTCCTTATTTATCATTTAGTGTCCTCAAGTCCTTTCTGTTATACCTTTCTGTTATACCAATCTCCTCTCAAACTCCATGTGTCACTTCTTCCAAGCTGTAAACAGAACTCTTTTAGTATAAAATATTGACTACATACAGGTGGCTTTTGGTTTTTCTACTGATCTATAAACTCTCTCTCAGCTGCTCCACTGATCCCTCCATCATCTATCACTACTCCACTGATCCCTCCATCATCTATCACTGCTCCACTGATCCCTCCATCATCTATCACTGCTCCACTGATCCCTCCATCATCTATCACTGCTCCACTGATCCCTCTATCATCTATTACTGCTCCACTGATCCCTCCATCATCTATCACTGCTCCACTGATCCCTCTATCCTCTACCACTGCATCACACTCTCCATCCTCTATTACTGCACCATGCTCCCTCCATCATCTATCACTGCTCCCATGGAAGGCTATGGAATTGTTAGGAAAGAAGGAATCACAACTTCAGGTGCACCACTCTGGAACTCAAACTCTGCCATTTCTCAAAATCTTTTGATTTTCTCTCACAAATTTTAGAATATTTTGGATATCACCAGCATCTGGAACAATTCGAAAACACAAGGAATAGTGATGAGA
The DNA here is from genome assembly GCF_014805685.1 of Silurus meridionalis. NCBI lineage: Eukaryota > Metazoa > Chordata > Actinopteri > Siluriformes > Siluridae > Silurus > Silurus meridionalis. The sequence continues at coordinate 39,372,350 of NC_060887.1, read as the reverse complement.
CAGAGGTGGAGACATTAGAAAAATGGAATTGTGGTAGCGTAGGAAGGTGGTGGCATGGAGAGGCGATACTTTAGTGGTTAAGCCTTTGGACTTTGAAACTGGGGGTCATGAGTTCAAGTCCCAGCCAAACAAAGATATGATTCCTGGGCCCCTGAGCAACGCCTTAATCACACAGATATTCAGTTGTATTAATAAAATAAATGTAAATCGCTCTGGAAAAAGCGCCTGTCAAATGCCGCAAATGTAAATGACAAGGGACCAATGATGAGACTGGGTGGAGACACAACATAAATCAAAATGCACATGGTTTACACTAGCAATGCAGATCGACATGCTTTCCGCAGGTAAGGGATCATCTTTGACAAAGTCTACATGTGTATGTAGATGTGTGATGAAGACTAATGGGGCTTTCGTGAGCTACATGATTTCTTGCTAGACACTGTGGGTGTTTGGGTTGGGATTGTTTGTGCTTATTGGAATTTAGGTGTACTATTAAGGTAATAATGTTATATACGTTGGGCTGGAATATTTGCTCTTACTATTAAGTGGTACTGTCTCTTTAAGTAGCTGTGGCTGTGGGGGGCACACAGTTTTTTTACCTACTAAGGTGGAGATATTATTGTGTTTTGGAAACAGGAGTTGCATGTTTTAAACATACAAGGTCCCCTGGAGTGGAATCTTTTAAACCACGGGACATGAGTAAGCCTGTCTTTACAGGGGTTTATTATTTAATTGGTGTGAATCTAGAGTATAAAGGAAAGTTTAGAGGTTTTGGTCTCACCAGCTGCTGGCCACGTGGTCCCCATCCTGCATATTGAAGAGGAGCGTTCCGCACCTCTGGAGGATTCAGAATCCATGTTTCCCTGTGAAGAACCCACACATACATGCTGATTTTGATCGCTGGTCATCCTCTGACAGGGACTTATAAAATGATTATTCACAGTGCGTGCTCCTGTTTTAATAAAACACTCAAAGACAAGATGGTGTGAAGAACATTTGACACATCATACACCAGACCCCTTCCATTATTAGTAAATAAACATCTGCTTGCAGCAAACAATTGCACATGTTTTTAAGCCATTTGAGCATAATCCAGTGTGTGTGTTGTTTTGGGTGTGTTTGTACTTACGGAGACTCCAAACTACATATGATGTAGTATGCAGTGAAGGAGTGCTGATATATCTGCAAAAGCAAAAGAAAGTCTTAGTTGGCTCTTCTAGCAGCTCCAAGAGAGCTCACTAGCTGTGATGATTGGTTGGTTGATTGAGGTAGGTGGGGTCAGCCAGGTTGATCAGTTGGTGAGTGTGTTTGATCCTTTTGTGGGGGAGTGGTGGTGGTGGTTGTAAGGGGTAATTTGATTGATAAATGATCTGGCTCATTGATCAGTGGCTGAGTGGGTATGGTAGATCATGGCTGGGTGGTTGAGTGGCTTGGCAGTTAAGGTTTAGGTTGAAAGATCAGGTGGGTAGATGAATGGTTTGGTAGATCATGGCTGAGTGGGAAAATGGGTTGGTAGATCGGGTTGGTAGATTGTGGTTGGGTTGTTAAGTGGGGTGATCCTTCAGGTGGTTAATTGATGAGAGGTAAGTATAGTTAATCTTTCTGTGGGAGATTGACTTGGTATATCATCTAATAGATAAGTTGGGGGTTTGGTTGGATAAGTGGGTTGAGCAGTCACAGGCTTGATGAATAGTTGGCTAATGCAGGGTGGTGATAGTTTTGCGTGTTTGCTTCCTGTTAAAGAACCATTAGTATTTCAGGACATGTGATTAAGGAAGATTTGGTCGGTCAGTGGTGGGTTTGGGTGAATGGACTGTTAGGTCAGAGGTAGGTGGATGGTGAGAGGTTCGTTGCTTAGTAGATCTTTGGAATGTAGTTCAGAGATAGGTGGTTTAGTGGGCTGTTGGATCAGGCTTAGGTTGGGTAGTTGAGTGGGGTGGTAGAAAATGGGTGGGTGGTTGAGTGAGTTGATATATAATGGCTGGGTGCTTAAGTGGGCTGGAAGATCATGGCTAGGTGGTTGAGGGGGGCTGGTAGATAAGGGTTGTGTGGTTAAAGGGGGCTGGTAGATAATGGCTGGGTGGATGAGATGGTAGATTTTTCAGTTGATTGGTGAGGGGTGTATCAGGTGTATGGTATATCATTTAACAGATGGGTTGGTGTTTAAAGCATTGGGTTGAGCGGTTGGTTGAAGATCGGTTGATGCAGGCGGATGGTTTTGCTTGGTCTCATCCTGTTAAAAAACCTTTAGCAGAATCTTTAGGACAGTTATCATTATCTCCCACCTCTCTCTGTATTACACTGCACAACATAATTTTTTTTTTCTTCGAATTTTGCTTCTTGAAAAGTTTTCGCTTATTGGTATTTGGTACCTATCAGTGCACATATATAGTTTTGGTTTTTGCTGCATCACGTGGGAATTCTGAGAAATAGACAATTAACTGTTTACCTGCAATAACCTATTTAATCGTGTTTATAGTGTTTTGTGTTTCTAATACGCTATTAAGTTCAACATAATAAAAAGTGTTTTGCTCCTGAATTTCGTTTGTATTCAATTTTTTTTGCATCATGTTGAAACGTCCAACGTAGTCAGCAAACATTGGTGGATTCAAGTTGCCCTGATATCGTTTTTCATTGTAGCAATGTCCTGGTGAAACCTTTACAGGGAAGAAGTCCAAGTGTGAGTGCAGGAAATGAATCTTGAGTGACGTTGCATTTCATTGTTTTGTTAAGCTTTGAGAAGTGTGTCTACCAGATGAATGTAATGTGGGGCTCTGTAATTGCCAAGAAAATTGTCTTGACTTCTTGCTTTTGGCAGAGAAACCTGACACATTAGTCAAACAGAGGTAACAGTCCGTCACATGGTCTTTCTGTTCTCGCCATACCATAGGGACGCTAACGGCATTGTCTTTCGAGTGCCTCTGAGCCGAACTTTTTTAGACAGACAGCAAATGTGAGGCGCCCATTCCTTGTCTTGATCACCAATTTTACAGCCGAAGTACAGATGATATGCGTTCTTCACAAGAGCAGTCATTGAGCGTCTCTGATTATCAAGTGTATACTCGCCACAAATATAGCAGAATGCATAGCGGCTGTTCCGACACTGACGAGACGTATCGACCGACACCAATCGTCCTGTAAATTTAGAACATCTAAATGACTTGTTACAGTGCTAATGAGTCAATGCTATATTCTGAAACTAAACGTATACACTATAAGGTCTATATTTTTTTTCGATAAGCAGCATCTGTGTATGCAAACCACTTTTATAGCCTGCTGAGACACGGTCACGCTGGTTACGGCCTGCTCTGGCATGCCCGGGCTGCATACTTCGACAGAACAGCTTCCAAACTGGCCTGAGTTCATGCCTGGACATGCCCAGACTACACAAAACATTGTTCATAGGGTTCTTACAGAAACGAACATTTAGTACACAAATAGAATAAATAAAAAAAAAGACAAAACTAAAGACTGCAATGAAACCGCAAATTTGGATGTGATTTTCGTGATCAGCAACCAATAATTTATAAGGAACCCCCAACAGTGTTCAAGCAGCAAAACCATTGTTGTGCAGTGATTTCAGCCTTGACGGAGACACCGCAATGCATGCTGGGAAACGTACACACCACCAACCCATGTCATATCGAAGAAATGTGATTTGCTGCACATTAGCATGCTGGACATGCATTTGCTTGTTTCTTCTATAACTTACAAACACACACACACAACACACACACACATGAAATAGAGTGAGAAGAGAAGACTAGACAAGAGAGGGTCACTAGGACTGAAAGGTAAACAAGAAGACAAAGAGCACGAAGGAAAATCCTCTGTGAAGGACAAGTATGTGTGTGTGTGTGTGTGTGTGTGTGTGTAATGACAGTTAGGGGACAGAGCTGTCATCCATCAAGGCGATGTTGCGACGGACATGGAATAAGAAACTAGTTCACACATTTTCCCCTCTAACCCCTTCGGTCCCTGAACAGTGTGTGTGTGTGTGTGTGTGTGTGTGTGTGTCTTACCGGCTGCACGTTGTAAGCAAGCACCACATGCTTCATGTCTGGAGAAAGCTCATAGTCACTGGCCTTATACATTTCCTGTACAGTAGAAATAAAGAAGAAATGACAGACGTTTTTGATTCCAAAGTCTAGACTGAGAGACACAGAGGCGGAGTCACAGCCACGACATCATCAGTGGAAGCCTTATTGTAAAATCGGCGCTGACCTGCAGTGATTAATTACAAATACTTAGTAATGTTAATTGCGGAAATATACAGGCAACACAATGGACTCATTGTTATTGCTGAATTTAAATATCGTCTTATTTTTATTTATTTATTTTTTTCTTATCGTTTCTTCTTACTTATTACATATTACAGCCTACTTTTGTTAAGTCTGCATTTTCTATCCCAGGAGTTTCTTCATATAAAAATATAATCAGTTTAATAACCGACATATCGAAAATGAAAAGCTGGAAAAAACCCGAGCAGTTGCAGAACCCGACTCTGAATACTTCTACATACATGGTATGCCAAAAGTATTGGGACACCAGCCGTTTTTGCTTCTTCCCCAAACTTTTGGAGGCACACAATTAAATAACATGCCATGTATTAGCAGAAAATTTCCCGGTCACTTGAACTAGGAGACAAAAACCTGTTCCGATATGACAATGCAAACCCTGTGCACAAAGCCGGCCCCATGAAGATCTACGTTACATGGATTAGAGTAAAAGATCACCTGCAGACTGCACTCACCTCACATCCATCAGTACCTTACTTTACTAACACCCTGGAAGCTAAATAAGCTCAAATTTCCACAAAAATCTTGTGGAACATCTCCTGAGAAAAGTGGAGCTTATTATAACAGCAAACGTGGAATTGGATGTTCAAAAAGAAGCCCATATCAATTTTATACTGTGGTGTCCACAACCTTTTGTCCATATAGTGTAGACTTCATTTGGTCAACAGAAATGCGCTCTGTGTTAATCGTACCTACATAAAATTCAAATTAGAGCCGTTAAAATGAACTTGTGTTAACGTTCATTCTGACAGCCCTAATATATATATATATATATATATATATATATATATATATATATATATATATATATAAATACTGTATATATATACAATCTATAGAAAGAAAGACTTACAAACTTCCTGTTGGGCACCAGCACTGTGCTTTCGTTCGTCTCCATGTTAAACTTGACCACATCGCCTTCGCGAGTGCGATACAGGAGCTCCGTACCTACAGAGGGACACAGACACAAAACATTATGATCTACAACCGCAAAAAATGACAGAAACTCCAGAGGAACCTGAAAATCAGAACAAAATGAAACTATTGTTCTTATACAAAACACTCAACCAAAGCAGATTTCTTTTATTTGAAATGTTTGTTTTAGCAGAGATACTGGTTACCTTGAAATAATATACTTTAACATTTCCATATACTTTAACACCCATGTTGTGGAAATATTTCACCAAATCTGAAATGGAAATGTTTTTTACATACAGTCGACTACTTTCTAACTTCATCTCAGCATCTTCACAGATCATTATTCCCAGGAAATCTGTGACATTGTCTAATACTAATAGTAATACTGTCTGCAATGCTCCAAAGAGCATTGTCCAGTTTGCCTCCAAAGATGGATGTTTTTCCATCAATAGATGAGCTTTTAAAACTACAGGTCAGTGAGATGTCTTTCATTAGAACTTGAATGTGATCTTATGAATGTGATCTTCCACTGGTTGAGAAAGTCGGTAGTATTCAGAGCTATAATATACAGAAAATGAAAAATAAAATACATGTGCATGTGAAGTGTATTTCCTAGCAGCCTAGAGTTGTTTTACACCATCTGACCCTGAGCACTTACAACAACTGTAGAATTGCAGCCTAGTTTCACAAACTCTTAGATATGTAGGTGGAAGTGTGGACCTGAAGGAGTGGAGTTTCTCTTGATATAATGGCAGACATGCCGTAAGTAAATCAGTGGCCACCCTTATTCAGACTGTTTTAAATTCTTCTTCATACAATTGAGCAGGTGAGGGCCTCGTTCAAGAGCCCTGCAGGTGCAGCTTGGTGTTGTAGAGATTTGACCTCACAACCATTCAGTCAGAAGTCCAAAATTATAAATCGAAGCTACCACTTCTTGACTTATTTCACCTTAGAAATATTGCTAAAATTAGAAATATGATGTCTTTAGAGGATGCAGAAAAACTAGTTGATGCTTTTGATACATCTAGATTAGACTACTGTAATGCTTTACTGTCTGGGTGTCAGGGTAAGTGCAGAAATAAGCTTCAGTTAGTTCAGAATGCAGCAAGAGTCCTCACTAGATCTAGGAAATATGACCACATCAGCCCTGTTTTAATCGTCTACACTGGGTCCCAATTACATCTCACACTGATTATAAAATACTACTACTGATGTACTTCTACTGACAGAAACCAAATGGGCCAATGCAGAACCGCAGAAGTTAATAACAGGAAGGTTTAAACATGCTCTGGCTTTTGAAGTAACACCTCAGCCTCAGGGACCTGCATGGTGGATGATCCACAAATGGGTTAAAAATCTGTTGGGAGACAGCTATGGAAGGAGTTTCCAGTGTCAGTGTTTTGAATTAGCCAAAGCTAAAGCTTCAACTCTGCAAATTTGTGGCCACTCAAGAATCTGACCATCTAGATTTTCTTTATTACAAAAACAAAACAAAAAAAGACAGGCTTCTTGTATTGATCCAATCTCAGGACCGGCACGAAGACTTATGTGAAAACCAAAAAAAATCGTAAGGTCATACACAGGAATCATCCAAAATGTCAAATTCAGGCAGGGATAATCCGAAAGTCAAAGTTCAGTAGTCGAAACAGTCCAGCAAAAGGTCACAAATACATCTTGAGCAGAATAACACCACCTAGAACACGCAAACGTGGCAATACTTTACTGATATAATGCTAACACCATTTACTAGTAACAGAAAGTGGGTTGTTATGAGGCATGGGAGGGGACTAACTGGTCAGGGTCAATGAGAACAGGAACTGATTTGCTCCTTGTGCCATAATATTAAACAACAAGTCCTTCTTTAGTTCTAGAACATTATTGAAAAAGTGCTGTGGAATAGAACACTCAGGGGTGTGTTGCAATTGGAATATAATCAATGTCAGGGTGCTAAGAGTAGCTCTGGAGAATTATTCTATACAGACTGTGGTGAATTTGTTGGTAGTATCCCTGAAACTTAACCAAGACTCATTTGTTTTCACAAAACCCCAGATCTGCTTGTCCAAAAAACATTCTTTGTAAAGCATTGTGGCTCACCAATGTATATATAACAAAATTTAGATTGGAACATCATTTATTGTTTAGAGCAGTGGTCCCCAACCTTTTTTGCACCACAGACCGGATTAATGTCAGACAATATTTTCACGGACTTGGGGGTGTTTGAATTTAGCGGTAATGTATTATGCGTTAGGGGCCGGAGCAGCCCATTTAAGAAGGTAGCGGATGTAGGTAAGACATGTGACCGAGGCATCTTCACATGCATTAAGAGTGAGTCATAGACAGAGGTCTAGTGGTTAGGATGCGGCGCTCTTACTGCTGCGGCCTGGGTTTGATTCCCGGTCAGAGAACCAACCCCAGCCATTAGGGTTGCACAAGCCAGTGCACTCTTAATGCCGGCCCCAAGCCCGGATAAATGGGGAGGGTTGCGTTGGGAAGGGCATCCAGCGTAAAAACATGCCAAATCAAACATGCGGATCATGAATATAAATGATCCGCTGTGGCGACCCCTAATGGGAGAAGCCGAAAGAAATTTTACGTATTCTTTCTGTGCGGCACAGTACCAATTGACCCATGGACCGGTGCCGGTTCACGGCCCAGGGGTTGGGTACCACTGGTCTAGAGGAGACTAACACAATCATCAACATGATCCATTTTTTCTCCTTTTTTTAAACATTTGCCTGTAATTTTACATCTCCTCTTCTGGCTGTGTTTCTTCTCTCAGACTTGATTCGGAACTCCATGCAATTGAAAGAGTTCCTTGTGTCTTGCGCAGATTCAAGACTCCCCACGCAAGATGCAGCAAAGCCGCCCTGAAACATAACCAAGCCTCCTTTGCTTTCATAGAAGCTGTCGACTTCTTTTCTTCGACTAATGTCTCTTGGCAAAAGCTCCAGATTTGTCTGTCCAAAGGTCATTCTTTATTAAGCGATAAAGAAAACAATTAGAACATCCTTTCTTGCCTAAAGGGAACCAACACTTTTGTCGACATCCAACTCAAATGAACAATTTTTTCTCTTCTTTATAAAGGTTTGCCTGTAACTTCTGAGTTCCTTCTCTCAGAATTAATTTAGAAGTGATGTGTTCTGCTCGCGAGCTCTCTTCCGTCCTCATCGCTCAACCCCGGTACCGCCTCGGGCCTTGTCCTGAACCTAATCTCCCCTGCACTATTGATGTGCACTATCTCCAACAGAGTGCACTCTCTGTCACCTGCTATCTTCAGAATTCGTTTACCGGCGCTGGACTGCACACTTTGATCCGTTCCCAACTTCTACACAACTGTTTCTTATAGCATTTCCAATCTCCGGGCATCAACTCTTCTGCGGTGAACACACTCCTTGAAGCACTTTCTGCTACTGCTTTCCTTTTCCACTCTTGTGATTTGTGGACTGCGAAGGAATCATCTCCCTTAATCTGATGGTTATCGCCATATAGATAAAAATCAGGCTGGGTTAAAGGGTTAAAACATCATACACCTGTTTGGATGACTGTGAAATGCAGAAATAAAAAAAAAAGGATCTCTGGAATAGAGAAACAGATGGTGGAGGCCACACCGAGTGCGAACTGTTTCAATCCTGGTGTGACATAGCTGTTTGGTTGCCACCCCATGCTGAAGGATCTGATCATTCTGTTTCACTAATGAGATGATTATGGAGCCATTTAATCACAATTACCAATCAGCAGTGGCGTGCAGAATGAGAACGAGAGTCCATTACAAAAAAAAAAGAGGACGAAGGACGTACGTGACAAATTCTCAAAGAGACTAGACAGATACATGTTTCATTGAAAGCAGCGGGCTGGTGGATAATTGTGAATGATGTGAAAACCAATTGGCAAAATTATGGACAAAATGTTTGTGGACACTTGACTATTAGATGTGCTTCTTTTTGAACGTTCCATTCCAAATTTAAATCCCATTTGCTCTTATGAAAAGCTCTACTCTTCTGGAAAGATGTTCCACTAGATTTTTGAGGAGATTAATTCAGATAAATGGGTGTTAGCACTTTAAGTCAGGTAAGTTGAGGAGATCCTCCACTCCAACCCAGGTAAAGCATATCTTCATATACAGGTCATGGGAAACGTTATGGCAGGTTGAGTTAGCAAGAGCAAGAAGATCAGAAGCTGTAACTTCAGAAGGAGTTGAAGTTGGTCCACTTCAAATGAACATCCAAGAGATTACTTTTATATGATATGGATCTTTTGGGAAGTGTTTTTTTACCTGATTGGAGAATTTATTTATATTAATAGTACAAAAATACTGCCAAATAGCCAAAAGTTTGGGGAAACCTGACCATAAGATTGCTACTGTATGTGCTACTTTTTTGAACATCCCATTACATATATAGTCCCAATTTGCTGTTAGAATAACCTCCACTGCTCTGGGAAGATGTTCCACCAGATTTTGTGGAGATTTGTAAAGGTTTAAACAAGTACTGATGTAGGGGAGTCGAAGAGGTCTGGGGTACAGTACCAATTCATTCCAAAAAAGGTGTCCGATAGCAAGAGATTTCATTCCAGCCGACGTAAAGCAGATGTTCATGGAGCTGGATTAGTGCACAGGGGTTCGCATTGTCATGCTGAAACACGATTGGCTCTCCTTGTTCAAGTGAAGGAAATATTTCATGCTCCCACATCCAAAGATGTCGTACAGATTGGAAAAGAACCACGTATTCCCAGAAAAGTCAGGTATCCCAAAGATGTCCATAAAGCCAGTGGTGTCCCACCAAATGACTTGTTTTCTAATGCAAGCCATTTTTTTTTCATCTTACAAACATTGTGGCTGAAAAGCTGATTCATATTTTCTATTCTCCCACATTGATCAGTGTAGCGCACTCGTCTCTGAGGTGAATAAATCCATGCTAAATAAATTACAGCATGTTTCAGATAGAATCCTGACTTGGGCTCGGACAGTGATCAGATCGCTCCATTTCTAAAATCCTTACAATCGGACTGATTCGGGTTTCGGATTGATTTTCAATTTTAAAAGATCTCTCTGGATTGGCTCTTCAGTATTGCTCTGAGCTTTGGTCACAAGATAAAGATGATAATCAGTACAAACCTACAAAAACCTAATACAATATCATACAATATCTTATACAGTGATCATGTGACATTTATGCACAGCCATGAAGTATTTTGAAATTCATTTTGTCATACAGATGTTGATACACTTGGTCATTTTTTTGTTAGTTTGTTCGTTTATAAAGCACTATATACCGTATTTTCCGGACTATAAGCCGCTACTTTTTCCCACGCTTTGAACCCCGCGGTTTAAACAACGAAGCGGTTACTTTATGTATTTTCCCGGTTTCACAAACTTCAAGCCAAAAATCTGAGCCCCATAACATTAGACCAATGAAATTGCCGAACAGGTTCAATGAAACTCTATATATTAAATCAGATGCGCTCCCACTGAATTGGCCGCACCACATCATAAATATGGATGAGGTTCCTCTGACGTTTGACCTGCCGCTCACTCGGACTGTCTACAGGAAATGCGAATCATTCGTCACGCTAAAAACAACCGGGCATGAAAAAACACACTTCACCTGTGTTCTGAGCTGCACGGCATCGGGAGAAAAGCTTCACCGATGGTGATTTTTAAACGCACGACGATGCCAAAAGATAAACTCCCGAGAGAAATAGTTGTGAAAGGAAGGAGGAAGACAGTGAACAATGACTTCCTTGGTAGTCTACTGTTTAGATACAAGCCGTGTAACAGACACTGTCTTTCGTTAAAGCCTGTGTAGAGTTCATTAGTTTCAGTACTGCGGCTTATAGAAAGGTGCGGCTTATTTATGTTCAAAATAAAATTCTTTGTCAAATTCAGTGGGTGCGGCTTAGATTTGCATTTAATAGTCAGGAAATTACGGTAGTTATTATTAGTACACTATAGGAATAAAAAACTTGCTTCTTTTAGAACGTCGCATTCCACATTTAGTCTCTACTTCCTGTTATATTAACCTCCACTCCTCTGGGAAGATGTTCCACTAGATTTTGGAGTGTACTTGTGGAGATTTAGCTAGAAGATCTACTAGGAAATCTTTCACTCCAACCCAACGAAGCTGCCTCTGGGTCTCTTAGTTCAAGCAAGGGAAAACTTTGTTCTAAACAATTGTGTGCCTTTAACTTTAAGGTAACAGTTTGAGGAAAAAAACACCTAAAGTGTAAGTACGTTTGTAAATGCAGTGCACACGAGAGACCTGCGGTACCACAGGACCCGACACAAATTAGATTTGATGGTGAAAGCGGGTTCAGGTTCCTAAAACAAATAAACTGTTATGTATCTACTGCACAAAAACAACAAATAGCAACTAAAATAAAGTGCATGATTTCCAGGCAGAAGGTCGGAAGCGAACTCTCGTGTGGTTCATGTGTGGTAACTACTAGAGCACACCGAGGCACAATATCTGAGGCGCAGGACCGCGGAGAATCACTGAGTGCTCCAGATATCAGTTCATTATTGAAGAAAGGAACAAACAACACAACAAAACCTTCAGCTGCTTTTATAACATCTCGCTGATGTCCCGAAAACTTCCTTGTTCATGTCCATGTTCATCATTTACACAAAAACTCAATGAAATCAAACTTTTATTTTCTGTTTTTTTATTCATATTTAAACAAAAACAAAAAACCAGAGTAGCAGCACAAAGCAGTAAGTGCACTGAAAATAAAGCTACTTCTATGTTTTACCTGCGGGTTTTTTCGTGGGCAGGAGCGTGCAGGTCTCAAATGTACACGTATGCCGTATTATAAGACTTCTGCCCGACAGCTCGCACGCAATATATCCAAATTAAATTCCAGCTCTGTTATTGGATAATTGTCAATACGTTGATACGCCGTCCACCAGTCAAGCCCTCGGCCGATCTTTCAGCTAATCGATTCTGACAGGCCGATGCAGATTAGTCAATAATGCACACTAGATCTCTGGTTTAAAGCTGCCAGGTCGGGTTTTGAAGCACAAAACGCACCACATGATGGAATTCGGTGTGAATATGAGTGCATGGCTCACTCACACAGCGTACTAATCACATCACCACCATGCTACCCTGAACGCTTCTCCCAGCTCCCCCATACAGTGCCCAGGAAACCAGGGATGATGAATAAACAGGTGGAACAACAGCTTTTCAATGCAAAAGTCATATTTTTCATAATTGTATCGTAATCCAGGTGGTCCATTCTCTCCTCACACGGCTGTTCACAAAGCTCGGGAAACAAGCATGAGCAAGTCATGAGCTAATCACGCTTAATCAGGTTGATTTAGCGGAAGCCCCTGAGAAAACGGTGTGGTTTTATTTAATAACAGTGAATTTAACATAGTGAGGCCACAATAGGCCTCTTAATAGGCTCTGATCATGACTTCATAGTATTAGAGTCCAGATGCTGAACTCTAGACCTTTCACCATTTAGCACATCATGAACTGAAAAATACAACAAAGAAAACTCTGAACTGTTAAGCAGCTAGAATCCTGTATCAGACACTAACATTCCTTTCCCAAAAATTCTTCAACTGGTCTCCTCGGTCCCCAGAAGCTTAAACCCAGAAGACGTGATGCTACACAGCGGTCATTTTCCTTCGTTTAAACATCTGCTATGTTTTCTATGTTCTATTGGGAGTAAAATATGGGTTTATGAGATTTGCAAATGATTGCATTCTGTATTTATTGACATCTTTTAGAAAGTCTTAACTTTTTTGGAATTAAGGTTGTAGCTCAAAATATTTCAACATGACAAATATATATATCAAAGTTGTCATGGAACAGCACAATTTAGAGTCCATTTTTCAACAGACACCTTGGCATTTAAAGATGGTCGCACACATTAGTATTCTAGGATTAGCATTAGGATTAGCATTAGGCAATTCTAGGATTAGCATTAGGCAATGTCCACAGTAGTACATTTTAGAATGAAAACACATTTTTCTTTCCGTTTTAGTCTTCCGTCCACACTGAGACGCCATTGTCAGTCAACGAAAACGTAGCAATTTAAAAAACAGCAGTCGCAGTGTGGACTGTGAAAACCGTGACGTTTCAAAGAGCCGGCAAAGTAAATAACCGCCAGGCGGAAATGATGCAGGTCGAAGCATCACAATTACTTACATTGTGCCCATAAGCGTTTTCAGATGTTTCGGTGTGGATGAACCACTTTTGGGGAACATTTGAAAACAAAAGTATGAGCATTTTTAGACGAAAGCGCAGTTTTCAAATTTATCTGGATTAGGGTAGATGTAGATTCGGTCTCCAACATAGTGATTAAGCACACCTGGCTCTAATTACAAACTCACACACTCACAGAATAACAAGACTCTGGGTCGTTCAATGGCGTAGTGTGCGCTCAGTAGCATGTTTAGCCTCAGTTTTTTTTTCCAAGCCTTTTTTCGTTTGGCTTGCTGTTTTTTATATTTTTTATATATATATTTTTTTATATAAAATTCATGATTGTAGTTGCCCTAGCATAGAACATCTGGGGTAACTCAGTGGTTAAGACAATGTCCTTCTAAGTGGCAAGGGTTAGAAGACTGCAAACATCTACAGCATTTAGAAGTCACCTTTATCTAAAGCAACTGATATTTATCTCATTTATACAATTGAGGTAAATATCAGTTGCTTTAGATAAAGGTGACTTCTAAATGCTGTAGATGTTTGCAGTCTTCTAACCCTTGCCAGTTTCTGACCTTTTGGGTTTGTTGACCTCTAATTTATTAAACTGCCCCAAAAAACTGCATCCTTCACTCACTTTATCATTCCGAAGTCCCCAAAAGCAAACTCCTGAAGCTCAATGTTCTAGAAATAATGTATTAATTAAGAAGACGTACCAGGGGCTCATCCGGGTCATGGCACCATTTTTTCTTTATTAATATTATTATTTTTTTTTTTTATTAATCAAAAATAATATTCCGATGAGACAATCTCTTGACACGTCTATTAAAATAAAGTTGTTGAATGTAATTCTGATCAGATCACATGGGACAAATGATGTTTGTACAGATCACAGAGATTGGTGAGACACCGAGATAGGTGTGTATGAAGCCTGTACCCGTGTTAGGATCTGAATTCCTTCCCTTAAGCCCCTGTAAGCTTCAGTTCTCTGATGTTTTTTCAAACATCATCTATAATTCTTCATTCTGTATTTTATGCATGAACTTTTTGAGCTTTTGGAGTTGTGGAGGTTGAAAAAGAAAAGATTGAGCACTGTCAGGTCTGTTGATTGTTACCAAGAGGCGCTGTAACATTTCCAGAGGGTGAGATTTATGAATAGTTCAGGAAGAATACAAGATCTGAAGATGCCAATGTATCACCAGAGACCTACAGCGGTTGTGTTTAGCTGAGGGGAAGTGGTAGTTCAGTTGTTCAGATGTTGTAGATCTGGTTGTGAGTTGAAATGTTAGCACCACCAAGCCATAAAGCTGTAATTCATGCACTTCTCAATACTGTAATTAAGTCGCTTTGTCACGTATCTGTACTTTACTGAAGTATTTTCAGTAGACTTTTACTGTAACCACATTTCAAAGTCAAATATTTTCTTTTCACTCAACTACATCCTTTTATTTTTTGAGGATAAAAACTTAACTGGTGAAACACGCAGCGAGTCACCAATCAGAATCGAGCACACGCTCTGTTTTACACGTTTTACACTCGAGGAGTTTCTTCATCATTTATTCCTCTCTAAATGTTCTGTTGAACTGATGCTGAACTGTATGTTGGTGATCAGTAGATACACCAAGCGCCGATCAGAACAAGCGCCACAACACACGTGACCTCATTCAGACGTTTTTTTTTTTTAAGTAGTAAAAAGAGGGTTTTGTGATAATTATAATAGAAATAAATCAGTGTTTGAGTCATTAATATCATTCTATTAATAGATCAGTGTGCTGAGAGTCACATTCGAGTCTTTTCACATAAACTGAGGTGATTAAGTAAAGAATCTTGTGATAAAAATGGTAATAGGAACATTATAGTTATAATAAATCACTACTTTGGGTACTTACGCAAAAACTTTTGTACTTTTACTCAAGTGAAAGTTTAAAGGAACATTTAGACTTTTACTGGAGTCACATTTTACCTACTGTATGTCTGCTTTTCCTCAAGTACATGCTTTGTTTACTTCATGCATCCCTTTATTATCTAATTTTATTTGCATAGACACAAAAGGAACATGCACATGTCTCTGAAAAAACATAAACCACCAGGTTTTTCCACACGTTTCACAGCTTTATAAAGCCTGGCATCGAAGCTACCATTGGACTGGATGTTGAAATCCCACCAGAGCCCCTCCTGAGCACCTCCTGAGCATTATTGATCCGATTCCTGAGGTAAAAAGTTCCCCGTTAGCTAGAAAATAAGCCATATCTCATGTGTCTGACTTTCTTTCTCTCCATTAAGTATAAAAGTATAAGATTATTTTCATCTCTTTCTGTATGTTGAAGCTAAAACACATGAGACGGCTCAGTAAATTAGCCGCTAGTCTCTTTTTCACTCGCCTGTGAGTCACCTGAGCTGTGTATCTGTCATTCATAAAAACCCAACCGATTTTTTTACATCAATAATCAAAAAAAAAAAGAAAATGAAAAAAAAATAGAAATGTCGCATATTTACAAAAGATTTACGAATAGAACAAGCTTGAGAAGAGAAATATGCTAAATGCGGTTAACATTTGTGTTTTGTTTCTCAAATCTTTTTGTCACAATTAGTCTTTTCTAAATTGATTATCAGAGACACAATTATAAAGAACAACTTTGGATAATAAAGCGTGAAATTCTCTCTTCACTTGAACTAGGAGAGACCAAAAATAAACATGCTCCAGGATGAAAATGCCAGCTCCATGAACACACGTGTGGGAGTGGGAGCTCAGCGGTTAAGGTTCTGGATTACTGATCGGAAGGTTGGGGGTTCAAGCCCCGGTATCACCAAGCTGCCACTCTTGGGCCCTTGAGCAAGGCCCTAAACCCTCTGTGCTCCAGGGGCGCCATATCATGGCCGACCCTGCGCTCTGACCCCAGTTTCCGAGCAAGCTGGGATATGCGAAGGACAAATATCACTGTGCTGTAATGTACATGTGACAAATAAAAGCTATTCTATTCTATGCTTTACATGGGTTTGACTGGAAGATCTCCTGCTAACCCTACTCAACATATTTTTATCTCTGAATAAGTGGAAATCGCCACAAAATATGGTGAAACATCTTCCCAGGAGAGTGGAGTTTATAGGAGACTAAATGTGGAATTGCATGTCCATGGAGAACCACGCAGCAATCTTACGATCAGGTATCCACAAACTTCTGCCATACAATGTAGTATTTCTCCAATCTGGTACAATGATCTCCAAGAAGATCCATATAATAAAAGAATGATCTCTTTTATGTTCCTTCCAGAGTGGAACACCTTCAGAACAGACAGCTTCTGATCTTCATACTCCTGCTGACTCGTCCTCCTGTCAGGTTTCTCATGACCTCTAAATAAAGATACAGGTGTAGAAGAGGAAGATCTTTTTATCCTTTCAGATTTCCCAGATCAGCCGGCGTCGTGTGTGTGTGTGTGTGTGTGTGTGTGTGTGTGTGTGTGGATCAGACAAAAGCGTATTCACTTCAGTGAAATGGATCGTCCTTTAACACAAGCTCTCGTGAAAGACGAGGGCAATCATTCTTTTCATGGGAGCTTTTGAATTTCCTTCTCATACCATCTTCCCTCCATGCGGATTCTTTCTCCTCGTTCTCCTCCTCTGCGACTGATACGATGCCGGTGAAGAGATTCGAGTCGATCGCTTTCGATGCTAACGCCCACACAAACAGCACCACATTCTCGAGAATAATATGGGATTTCCAGCCTGAAGGTCCAACAAGGAACCCAAGTGCACTCTAAAATCAACCTACAACAAGAAGCACTGACTTCTCAGAACAGTGAAACATCTATGAAGTCCAGCTGATGATGAATTCTATTATGCAGTTATGTTCCTCTTGTATCATAAGACCTGGAATATCTCTGAGGAAAAGCCACTGCATCTAAAGAGCTTTCGGTTTGGCCAACACACTGAAGGCAGTGAAGGTTTGGCTAAGCACTGTGTGCCACCAGGAGACAACCATCACCAAGAACATCTCAACTAAATACCTATCTGAACATCAGAGGAACCTGGGCAGGAAAAGTCTCCAGGCTGAGACACAACATCATCATCATCCTCATATTCATGATCATCATCATTTTTCAGAGGGATTTGAAGGAACTCCGCTGCTCACCGCTGATCCATTTCGCTTTGGGATTGTGGACTCTGAAGTTCTTGCTGAAGACATCCTCAACCATGAGTCTCCCCTTCAGGGCCAGGCTGTCGTCCTCCCCTGCACCAACACACACACCTTCATCAGCACATCTAAACACACACAACACTGCAGGATGCACTGCACACATATCCAGACAGAAATGTATGTGTCCATCTTTGAATTGATGACGTTTCTGAAACAAGAAAAAAATGTTTGCGTAAGTGGTGTGTGTGTGTGTGTGTGTGTGTGTGTGTGTGTGTGTGTGTGTGTGTGTGTGTGTGTGTGTGTTTGTGTGTAGTGAGGCCCAATCCGATTCCTGCCGCGTCACAGGCAGACAGCTGAAGATGAAGGACGTGCGCCAGCGTGCAGAATAAATCAGATGAATTGAAATGGAAGGCGTGTTTATGCAGCTATATACCACTGATAAACCGTGTGTGTGTGTGTGTGTGTGTGTGTGTGTGTGTGTGTGTGTGTGTGTGTGTATGTTTATGTGTGTATGCGTGTGTGTGCATTCGTGTGCGTGAGTATGTTTGTATGTGTGTGCCTGTTTGTGTGTATGGTTTTTTTGTGTGTGCGCATCCTTTCTCTGTCCCCTGCGCTGTCCTCCTCTCTCTGTCCCTCTCTCTCTGTCCCTCTCTCTGTCCCCTCTGTCCTCCTCTCTCTGTCCCCTCTCTGTCCTCCTCTCTCTGTCCCCTCTCTCTGTCCTCCTCTCTCTCTGTCCTCCTCTCTGTCCCTCTCTCTCTCTGTCCATCTATCTCTCTGTCCTCCTCATCTCTCTGTCCATCCATCTCTGTCCCTCTCTCTCTGCCCCTCTCTCTATTCTCCACTTTCTGTCCCCATCTCTCTCTCTGTCCTCTCTCTCTGTCCCCTCTCTCCCTGTCCATCTATCTCTCTGTCCCTCTCTCTGTCCCTCTCTCTCTCTGCCCCTCTCTATTCTCCACTTTCTGTCTCCATCTCTCCTCTTCTTCTCTCTGTCCCCTCTCTCTATCCTCCTCTCTCTGTCCCCTCTCTGTCCCTCTTCTTCTCTCTGTCCCCTCTCTCTATCCTCCTCTCTGTCCCCTCTGTCCCTCTTCTTCTCTGTCCCCTCTCTCTATCCTCCTCTCTCTCTGTCCCTCTCTGTCCCTCTTCTTCTCTCTGTCCCCTCTCTCTCTATCCTCCTCTCTGTCCCCTCTGTCCCTCTTCTTCTCTCTGTCCCCTCTCTCCCCATCCTTCTCTCTTCCCCTCTCTCTCTTTCCCCTCTCTCGCTATGCTTCTTTCTCTGTCCTCCCTCTCTCTATCTTCCTCTCTCTCTGTCTCCCTCTCTCTTTATACTTCTCTCTCTGTTGCCCCCTCTCTCTGTGTTCTTCTATCTCTATTCCCCCTCTGTCTTTCTCTCTCTCTCCTCTCTCTCTATCCTACTCTCTTTCAGTTACTCTTTCAGTAATTTCAGTTACAATTTTTTGCCAAATCATCACATCATCACAATCATCACCACCATCACCACCATCATCATCATCATCATCATCCTCATCATCATCACCATCAGCAAAATTATCATCATCATCATCATCATTGCATGAAATCTCCAGACTTAGTGCTTTGTAACAGTCAGAGTTAAAGCTGTATGTGTGTTTTACATCATGTTAGATGGAGATATATAAGAAAAGGAGATATGTGAGGTGGAGATATGTAAGATGGAGATATATGAGGTGGAGATATGTGAGATGGAGATATGTGAGGTGGAGATATATGAGGTGGAGATATGTGAGATGGAGAAATGTGAGGTGGAGATATATGAGGTGGAGATATGTGAGATGGAGATATGTGAGGTGGAGATATGTGAGATAAAGATGTTTGAGGAGGAGGTGTTTGAAGTGGAGATATGTGAGGTGGATATATGAGGTGGAGATATGTGAAATAGAGATATATGAGGTGGAGATATGTGAGGTGGAGATATATGAGGTGGAGATATGTGAAGTAGAGATATATGAGGTGGAGATATGTGAGGTGGAGATATGTGAGGTGGAGATATATGAGGTGGAGATATGTGAGGTAGAGATATGTGAGATAAATATGTTTGAGGAGGAGGTGTTTGAAGTGGAGATATGTGAGGTGGATATATATGAGGTGGAGATATGTGAGGTGGAGATATGTGAGGTGGAGATATATGAGGTGGAGATATGTGAGGTAGAGATATATGAAGTGGAGATGTGTGAGGTGGAGATGTTTACAGTGGCCTCTTCATGATTCCTGGTTTGAAAAATATAATGTGCTTCTATATGAAATCCCGTGAGTCCAAAAATAAAAGCTCTGAATGCTCCTGAATTTTCAAGCTCTTTATGGGAGAGAGAAGAAGCAAGAGAGCGAGGTGAGGAAACACAGCGTCGTGTCATTGATCAGCTCAGAGCCTGTCGGAGACGGCTAGAGCTCTCCATCTGAAGAACATAAAGCTGCTGAGAAGACAAGGCTGCGCTCCATCTGCTTCTCCAGGGGGTCGACATCTTGTTCTACCGCACCCTTTATTACAGTGATGAATTAGCAAAAGCCTGACATCTTCCTACACCTTTACATCCGACCCTTTCATACATCTTTCATGAACATCTCCTGGGAATGTTCCTATGGAAACACGTCTGAGTGGATCAGTGGAAGCACATGCTGAAAATGATCTTCACTGCTCGGGAAGGGAAGAGAACCAGGATAGAGGTGTTCAAGTGAGAGGTTTTGGACCAGCAGGGTGTAGAAGAACATCAGGGCAGAGCAGGGGATGGAAGTCACCACTCAGTTCTGGATCCTGATTAGTTAGAAGGTCCTGATGAGTTCATCATGTAATATAGTGTGAACCACTGTGTGTGTGTGTGTGTGTGTGTGTGTGTGTGTGTGTGTGTGTGTGTGTGTGTGTGTGTGTGTGTGTGTGTGTGTGTGTGTGTGTGTGTGTCTGTGTCTGTGTGTGAAACACTGTATGTGTCTGTGTGTGTGTGTGTGTGTGTGTGTGTGTGTGTGTGTGTGTGTGTGTGAAACACTGTATGTGTGTGTGTGTGTGTGTGTGTGTGTGTGTGTGTGTGTGTGTGTGTGTGTGTACCTGGGGTCAGGAGTATGACTGAAGTGACGATCAGAGAGCAGATGACCAGGATGACCAGCAGCGCAATCAGTATTCCCTTCCAGTTCCTCTGAGGTGGGTTACTGCCCACCAGCTCCTACAGAGAGAGAGAGAGAGAGAGAGAGAGAGAGAGAAGAGAGAGAGAGAGAGAGAGAGAGAGAGAGAGAGAGTCCTTTAATCACTTCTTTGGGACGGTGACAGAAAAACAGCACAGATCTGCAGAAACCCGTTTCTTTATTCCTTCCATTCTTTACACTTCTTTATTCATTTATCACTTCATTTCTTTGCACTTTATATTATTCTTCCCTTTTTCCTTAAATAATGGCTTGTTTTTCTTAACCCCCTCCTTCTTTTTTTTCATTCTTTCTTTCTTTCTTTCTTTCTTTCTTTTGTTTATTATTTTTTCTTTATTCATTAATTTCTTTCTTTCTTGCTTTCTTTTTCTTTCTTTCTTTTGTTTATCGTTCTTTCTTTCTTTCTTTTCTTTCGTTCTTTCTTTCTTTTTCTTTCTTTCTTTCTTTCTTTCTTTGAAATATTATTAGAAGGCATGGAATTAGCTTCCATTGTTATGCTGATGATACTCAGCTATATATTTCATCTAAACCAGGCGATACGCTCAATTAACCCGGATGACTGAGTGTGTTAAGGAACTAAGAGATTGGATGACCCATAACTTTCTACTTTTAAATTCTGATAAGACTGAGATTTTGCTCATCGGCCCAAAAACTAGTATACAGACGCTCCAGCATCTCAACCTGCATTTAGACGGATGTTCTGTAACCACTAGTTTCACAGTAAAAGACCTGGGAGTTATTTTAGACAGCGACTTATCTTTCAAAAATCACATCAATCAGGTTACAAAAACAGCCTTCTTTTACCTTAGAAATATTTCTAACTTAAGAAATATGTTGTCTATATCTGATGCAGAGAAGCTCGTCCATGCGTTCATGACCTCCAGAATAGACTACTGTAATGCGTTACTAGGTGGATGTCCTGCATCATTAATAAACAAGCTTCAGTTAGTCCAGAATGCAGCAGCCAGAGTTCTTACAAGGTCAAAAAAATATGATCACATAACCCCAATCTTATCGTCCCTACATTGGCTTCCTGTTAAGTTTCGAATAGACTACAAACTATTACTTCTCACTTATAAAGCACTAAATGGTTTATCTCCATGTATCTATCCAGTCTTTTAACACGCTACAATCCATCACGCTCACTGAGATCTCAAAACTCTGGGCTTCTAGTAGTTCCTAGAATAGCAAAGTCCACTAAAGGTGGTAGAGCATTTTCACATTTAGCTCCTAAACTCTGGAATAGTCTTCCTGACAGTGTTCGGGGCTCAGACACACTCACCCAATTTAAGTGTAGATTAAAACATATCTTTTAGCAAAGCCTACACATAACACACATCACATCATAACCTTGTGCTCCAGAACATCTGATCACATGCACATTATCAACTTGTGCTGTTAATATCATGAACAGCAGCTACGCTAATTCCTCTCCACTGCTTCTCTTTCTCTCCCCATCCCGAGGCATCCTGAGGTTTGGCCAGCTCCAGTCACCTCCCACCTCGTGATGATTACGGACCTTTGAAGAAGTAGATGCCAAACTCGCAAACATCCCGAACCATCTAGAGACGTACCAGTGCCAATTGGATCCCACTACATGTGTGGAGTTTGACATTCCTGAAGTGTTTAAAGGCTCTGGCATGGAGAAGCTGATGCTGGATCTGTGATGATCACAAATGTTGAGCTCAGTAGCACCTACTTTTATACCAAAGACTGTAGAAAGAACATTACTTATAATCTTATACTCTAGTACTATTAGTATGCATGTTAGTTCTCACTCTCCAGTGTTCTGTATTGTTGAAAGATTTATGATCAAACTCTTGATGTCACCCAGATGAGGATGGGTTTCCCTTTTGAGTCTGGTTCCTCTCAAGGTTTCTTCCTCATAACATCTAAGGGAGTTTTTCCTTGCCACAGTCGCCACGGCTTGCTCATCAGGGATAAATACACACCATTCACCTTCACTGTTGATTTGTGTAAAGCTGCTTTGAGACAATGTCTGTTGTGAAAAGCGCTATACAAATAAACTTGACTTGACTTGACTTTCTTTTGTTTATCGTTCTTTCTTTCTTTCTTTCTTGTTTCTTTCTCTTTTATTTGTTTTTTCACGCTTTTTTCCCCTTCCTTCCTTCCCTCCATCTTTCAATTCATTCTATCATCTTTGTACTGAGACAGAATGAAATGAAGGGAATGATGGGAGAAATGTCTCTCGTCTCTCCTACACCCCCCACTGAGTGAGATGATTTTATAACAATTCTTATTGTTTTGCAGTCTGTGTGTGTGTGTGTGTGTGTGTGTGTGTGTGTGTGTGTGTGTGTGTGTGTGTGTGTGTGTGTGTGTGTGTGTGTGTGTGTGTGTGTGTGTGTCAAGAAGAGAAATGCTTGGAGGATGTAGAAATTCCACTCATAGTTGAATATTTATGAAAAACAGCGTCATGTTTAATTCACGTTAAATTCACAGGAAACGTGAAGACGTGAGCTGGAGCGAGGAACGAGGGATGCTTCACTTCTCCTCTCTTCGTTATTCAGTGGAATGATAAAGTCAAACAACCCGTCGTTCCGTCTGTCAGCGAAGAGGAGAAAAAACACCCATTTTAGAAGTGAAACCACGGATAAGTGCACATGCACATCCACAGACTCGTTCAGCAGCAGACCATCACCATCAGGACGTCGTGTTTATTACCGCCAGTGTGTGAACTTTCACTCTGACAGCAAACACTCATCTTTCTGCTGCATCAACAGCTCACTTTCCCTCCATCAATTCTGTCTGGGGTTTCAGAAAGATTAAGTGGGAGGAAGAGGAGGATGAGGAAGAGCACACAGAGCAGTCCAGTCTAAATATATACAACATTATTTCTCCAAAATATACAGAATATACTGTAGAACATTCCTTCATCAATCCCGTCTTCACTTCCTCCTATCATTCATCCTTCCTTCCTTCCTTCCTTCCTTCCTTCCTTCCTTCCTTCCTTCCTTTCTGTCTTTCTTTTAGTAGATGTAGTAGATGTAGATGTAGTAGATGTAGATGTAGTAGATGTAGTAAATGTGGTGGATGTAGTAGATGTAGATGTTGATGTAGTAGATGTTAATGTGGTGGATGCAGTAGATGTTGATGTAGTAAATGTAGTAGATGTAGTAAATGTAGATGAAGATGTAGTAGATGTAGTAAATGTAGATGAAGATGTAGTAGATGTAGATGTAGGAGATGTAGATGTAGATGTAGTAGATGTAGATGAAGATGTAGTAGATGTAGATGTAGTAGATGTAGATGTAGATGTAGTAGATGTAGATGTAGGAGATGTTGATGTAGGAGATGTTGATGTAGTAAAGGAAGTAGATGTAGATGTAGTAGATGTAGATGTAGTAGATGTAGATGTAGTAGATGTTAATGTAGTAGATGTAGATGTAGTAGATGTAGATGTAGTAGATGTCGATGTAGTAGATGTTGATGTAGTAGATGTTGATGTAGTAGATGTTGATGTAGTAGATGTAGATGTAGTAGATGTTAATGTAGTAGATGTAAAGGTAGTAGATGTAGATGTAGTAGATGTTAATGTAGTAGATGTAAAGGTAGTAGATGTTAATGTAGTAGATGTAAAGGTAGTAGATGTAGATGTAGTAGATGTAGATGTAGTAGATGTAGATGTAGTAGATGTCGATGTAGTAGATGTAGATGTAGTAGATGTAGATGTAGTAGATGTGGATGTAGATGTAGATGTAGATGTAGTAGATGTTGATGTAGTAGATGTTGATGTAGTAGATGTAGATGTAGTAGATGTTAATGTAGTAGATGTAAAGGTAGTAGATGTAGATGTAGTAGATGTTAATGTAGTAGATGTAAAGGTAGTAGATGTTAATGTAGTAGATGTAAAGGTAGTAGATGTAGATGTAGTAGATGTAGATGTAGTAGATGTAGATGTAGTAGATGTCGATGTAGTAGATGTTGATGTAGATGTAGATGTAGATGTAGATGTAGTAGATGTTAATGTAGTAGATGTTAATGTAGTGGATGTAGTAGATGTTAATGTGGTGGATGCAGTAGATGTTGATGTAGTAAATGTAGTAGATGTAGTAAATGTAGATGAAGATGTAGTAGATGTAGATGTAGGAGATGTAGATGTAGATGTAGATGTAGTAGATGTAGATGTAGATGTAGATGTAGTAGATGTAGATGAAGATGTAGCAGATGTTGATGTAGGAGATGTTGATGTAGTAAAGGAAGTAGATGTAGATGTAGTAGATGTAGATGTAGTAGATGTTAATGTAGTGGATGTCGATGTAGTAGATGTTGATGTAATAAATGTAGTAGATGTAGATGTAGTAGATGTTGATGTAGTAGATGTTGATGTAGTAGATGTAGTAGATGTCGATGTAGTAGATGTAGTAGATGTACTGTAGATGTAGTAGATGTAGATGTAGATGTAGTAGATGTACTGTAGATGTAGTAGATGTAGATGTAGTAGATGTACTGTAGATGTAGTAGATGTAGATGTAGATGTAGTAGATGTACTGTAGATGTAGTAGATGTAGATGTAGATGTAGTAGATGTTGTAGATGTACTGTAGATGTAGTAGATGTAGATGTAGATGTTGTAGATGTAGATGTAGTAGATGTAGATGTAGATGTAGATGTAGATGTAGTAGATGTTGTAGATGTAGATGTAGTAGATGTAGATGTACAAGATGTAGATGTTGTAGATGTAGATGTAAAAGATGTAGATGTAGTAGATGTAGATGTAGTAGATGTAGTAGATGTAGATGTGCACATGTCTGGACATGTGAGAAGAGTTCGGAACCTGTTTTTCCAGTCATGAGGAACTTTATAATTTCTCCTCCTGATTAAAGCAGTCAGTTTGACTCATTAGTGCTGGAGCTCACTAAGGCGATGGAATGTTCTGGCTGGAGGAAGCAGGAGCCGTGTCCCGGCCGGGAGCCGAAGCTCTCATTAAGCTTTAACGAGCTGATGGTGACACCAAGAAGCTGCACTGAAGGTTTAAATGCTGTTGCGGTTAGTGACCATCTTTCTGTTTCTAACACCGCAGACATCATTACCCCGAGATAACCTCTTCCTCATCCACTTCCTGTTTACTGACACACCAGCACAAAGGCTCATTACTCTTACTGTGTGTGTGTGTGTGTGTGTGTGTGTGTGTGTGTGTGTGTGTGTGTGTCTGTGTGTGTGTGTGTGTGTGTGAAATATAGCAGAAATTATCATTTAAATGTTCATCAATTTATCACTATCATCACCATAAATACCACCACCACCATCATCTCTACCACCACCTCCATTATCATCTTCACCAGCAAACCCCACCTCCAACATAAAAACATCATTATAATCATCATCATTCTGACTTCAGTGTAATTCTAAGTGTAAACTCATTTAGGTCTCATGAGTGTAAATCTCAGTGTAGTCTGACTGCAATCTAAATGTAGTCTCCGTGTAATTTTAGTGTAGTCTGACTGTAGTCTCAGTGTAGGCTCTGTGTAATTTCAGTGTAGTATTAGTGTAATAATAGTATAGTCTGGCTGTACTCTCAGTGCAATCTTGGTGTATTCTTGGTGTAGTTTGATTGTAGTCTTAGTGTAATCTAAGGGTGATCTCAGTGTAGTCTAAGTGTAGTCTCAGTGTTGCCTCAGTGTAATCTCAGTGTAGTCTGACTGTAGTCTAAATGTAATCTCAGTGTAGTCTGACTGTAGTCTCAGTGTAATATCAGTGTAGTCTGACTGTATAATCTCAGTGTAGACTGACTAGTCCCTGTGTAGTCTCAGTGTACTGTCAGTGTAATCAGTGTAGTCTGACTGTTATCTTGGTGTAGTCTCAGTGTAGTCCGATTGTAGTCTTAGTGTAGTATCTGTGTAGTATCAGTGTAGTCTGACTGTAGTCTCAGTGTAATCATAATGTATTCTGACTGTAATCTCAGTGTAATCTTAGTGTAGTCAAAATTTAAAATCAAAATTTGATTTGATTTGTAGTCTCAGTGTACCCTGATAGTAGTCTGTGAAGTGTCTGTAGTGCAATCTCAGTGTACTCTCAATGTAGTCTGACTGAAGTCTCAGTGTAATCTCATCATAGTATTAGTGTAATCATAGTGTAGTCTGACAGTAATCGCACTGTAATTTTGCTGTTGTCTGATTGTAGTCTTAGTGTAGTATCTGTGAAGTATCAGTGTAGTCTGATTGTAATCTCAGTGTAGTCTCAGTGTGATCTCATTGTAGTCTCAGTCCGATCTCAGTGTGATATCAGTGTAGTCTCAGTGTGATATCAGTGTAGTCTCAGTGTGATTTTAGTGTAGTCTCAGTGCAATCCCAGTGTCATCTCAGTGTAGTCTGACTGTAGTCTCAGCGTAATCTCAGGGTAATCATAGTGTAATTTGACTGTAACCTCAGTGTAATTGTGGTTTTGTCTAATTGTAGTGTTAGTGTAGTATCTTTGTAGTGTCAGTGTAGTCTAATTGTAATCTCAGTGTAGTCTGATTGTAATCTCAGCATGATCTCAGTGTAGTCTCAATGCTTTATAGACGTAAGCGATTCTCAGACCCTGGGTTTGATTGCAGTGGTACGCAGATGCACAATCCAGTATTACTGCCTAATGCACAGACTTCAATATAACTGGAGTGACATCTTAATCAGATTCACCAGGCACCCCACTGTGTGTGTGTGTGTGTGTGTGTGTGTGTGTGTGTGCATGCATGCGTTTGTGTGAGTATGTGTGTGTGTATGTGTGTGCGTGTGTGTATGTGTGTGCGCGCGTGCGTGGGTGTGTGTGCGCGCGTGTGTGTGTGCATGCATGCGTTTGTGTGTGTATGTGTGTGCGTGTATGTATGTGTGTGCGTGCGTGTGCGTGGGTGTGTGTGCGCGTGTGTGAGCCGTAAGCTGCTCAGTAATACAGTGTGACAGAAACACAGCATGCTGTTGGCTCTGCTCGCTCTCATTTCAGTCGCGCACATGTGCTCTTTCTCCTGCTCATACACTCCTCCGTCTGCCTCTTATCTCCTCCTTTCATCTTAAACGCCTCTCGGAGCACTTAGCTGGAGGATCTCAAACGCTCGGTGTCCACACGCCGAACCTCTGTGACCGCTAAAATAAAAGCTGTTAAAAAAGGAGAGAGAACCGTAGAGAGAAAACCTCTGGAGGAGAACGACCTTGACAGTGAACTTCAAAATACATAAATGTATCGCCACGTGCCGTTATTCTCAGTACATCCTGGTTGTTTCACAAATTCTGGATCGCGATTGGTCCATTCATTTTCCAATTCGTAGTCGTTCTAATACAACATCTCGTTCCTGTGGACGCTCTTAATGAGGACATTTCACAGTCGACACCTTGAGCATCGGATTTCTTCTTTTTCTGAACGTTCACCTTTGTTCTTACGATAACCTTCACCTTCTGGGAAGATGTTCCACCAGATTCTGTGAGATTCCTCATTCAGACACCAGGGTGTGTAGGTGAGGAATTGAGGAGGCCTGGGGTGCAGTCAGCGTTCACATTTATGAAATAGTGTGAAGCTTTATAGCGGAAGATCTTCTACTGCAACCCATAGAAAGCAGATCTTCATATCTAGTGCACATTGTCCTGCTGGAACAGGTTCGCTAGCTAAAAAATAAATTAAAGGAAAATGTCATGCTAATGCATCTGAAGACATTGACGTACAGTTGTGTTCCCTCAACTTTGATGGGATCAAGTTTAGGAAAGATGATGATTGGCAGACAGCAGTGTGAGAACCGAACGAGAAGCTATGAACAGAATCAAAACGCGTCCGGCTGCCGCTAAGTATTAAGGTGTTAGCTTGTTACGTACAGCTCGCTAAGTATAGCTAACACCGTAATACGGACGAAAACAAAGGGGTATAAACTATAATATACATCGAGCAACTACAGAAGTCGAAACACCAGTGAATGAACAGACACAATCACACATTAACCAAAGTCTATCTGGACATTAACCAAAGTCCAGATAAAGAATACAGAGAGACTGAAGGTTGTTACTAAAGCTAAAAAAAAAACAATGATCACAATTAAATTCTCCTTTCACTGTAGCCACAACTGCACCTCCCACATACACAGGAAAGAAAACACAAAAATTGAAATGTTCCATAAAAAAAGCTTAACGACCGGTTTGGACTGTTTGTCTTAGTGTAGTCTCAGTGTAATCTCCGTGTAGTCTCAGTGTGTTCCCCTTCAGGAACTTGAGCTGCGTCGAAACGCTATGGGAACGCCCCTGCGTGACCGCGCTCTGAACCACGTGTGTAATCTGACCAAAGTGTGATCTTAGTGTAGTCTCAGTGTAATCTTAGTGTAGTTTTAGTGTGATCTCCGTGTAGTCTCAGTGTGGCCTGAGTGTAATCTTAGTGTAATCTCAGTGTAGTCTCAGTGTAGTCTCAGTGAAATCTCAGTGTATACTGAGTTTGGCGACATTTCTTACGATGTCCAGCTTTTCTTGAATCTTGTAAACGTCCTTGTAAGTGTATCTGCGTCCAAATCGATCTCTTTAGCTATTAATTCCACATGAATATATTTGAGCTTGTGCAGTTTGCTACCGATGCGGTTTGCGAGCTCTGACTAGTGCATTTTTTTGACCCCCCCCAATCGAAGGACGGGAAAATGCTGACGTTTTTGGACGGTGCCAGCGAATCACGATCTGATCGGTTAAAGCTACAGCTTTAAGCAACATAGCGTTTATGGTAAAAAAATAAAATAATAATGATAAATGCCTTACAGCAATACATGATGTGACAGCTGAAATCCGACTGGATAGAAACTCCAACATAACACTTGGTGGCGCTTTTAAGCATTACATTAGAGAAAAGCTATGAAATGAAGACTATTGGGAATAAATTAAATCATACTCAGCGACAATTAATATATTAAAACGTAAGTCAGTGATTCAGATACAGTTTAGACCAGTAGAAAAAAGCCTTGCTGACCCTTATGGCTCTCCATGTGCATTTCTTACAATGGAATGCAGAAGTGAATGCAGAAATGAGCAATTCACATGCTGAGATGGTTAAAAAAAAAAAAAGGTAATAAAACACTTGGAAACTGTTATTGGAAAATGATCAATTTGTGAGCTGCGTTTTACCACCTCGTAATGATTTTGCATGTAATTGCAAATCGTCTTCCAGCAAATCATGATCCAGCGTGTAGACACTTTCCAGATTTGGGTCACTTTCAAGTATCGGCTTTGGTGTTGTACTAAATATGAACACGATTCTGCAGAAATGATAAATAAATTCGCCAGGCTCTGGATATATAGTCATTTTGTGCATCAGCTGCTCTTTTCAAAAATCTTCAAGGTCTCCAAACAACAGTTTTCTAAGCAAGGCTCAGAGCATGAAGGGAGCAAAGCTGCAAGCGTTTAGTCCTGGGAGCTGAACTCACCACCGTCGTGTGGTCATGAAGGGGATACAAAGAGGTTTTATACTTGGACTTTACAGCACGGTGCAATTCTTTCTTTGCAAGCTGGGGTCAGAGCGAATGGTCAACCATGAACACAAAAGGTCTAAGGGCCTTGCTCAAGGGTCCAGCTTGGCAATACCAAGGTTTGAACCCTGACCTTCTGATCAGTAACCCAGAACCTTAACCACTGAAGTAAAAGATTAACGTCTGAGAACCTGAAAGTGAAGCGATCTATTTCCCGGCTTCCGGGTCAGTCGATTCGATCACCTTTTTATCCCCTGATTCTCTTGAGGTTAACCGACAGGCTCATGCCAAAACACTGATCCCCCCACACACAGGATGTTCGACAACTCGCATTGCTCACACAAGCAGCACCAAGAACGTTTCAGGAGATACAGAGGATATACCGTCTGTCACGGTGCACTCGTTCGGCAGGAATCCGCAAGCAGGAGCTTGATTAACTCGGTCTGCGGCTGGCATCGATTAGCAACAGCGCTTTGTGTGATCGTTGTTCAGCTGGTTGCAGCTCAATACTCTTGGGCAAGCCGGCGATGCCGGGGGGATAACGACTCGCGCTCATGGCTCGTCACGTTCGCACCAATCGAAGCGTGCGAAAAAGGCCTGGTGCGAGGCAAGCGCGACAGGATGTCAATCTCCAACATTACTCCAGACGATCTACACAAGCTCCTCAGACAAATGCTGCCATTATCACGAAGCTTGTTTCCTCAAATCTCACAGTTACCACAGGATGTCTGTCAGAGGACTGACTTGTCCCCTAAAAAAACTCTACTCCCTCTTTAGCTTTAGCTTTTCCGAGAATGCACTTACATGCTCTTAACTAGATTGTCAGTCATCAGGACTGAAAGACATATTTCAGCTGATGCGCGAAGGTGCGAAAGAGAGCACTTACGGCAAGCGCCTTGAAGAGGTTGGAGAAAGAGAGGGAGGGTGGACCAGCTGAAAAATCAAATACCTCACTCAAGGTGACTTTCGAATGAGGGCTTGAAAACAGATTCACAGAAAGATTTATCCTGTTAATGCCAGATAATAGCCTACCACTTAGTTTGGGGGTCAATTGTGTAAAATTACGTGTTGTTTGAGCAGGAAATTGGTGAATTTCCGATTTTTTTCCAGGAAAAAAACACTCTCTGGGGCCTTCCGACTCTCCACCACTGCTGGGTATTGTGAGCCAATTGCGACCTGCCAGACATTTTTGAACAGCATTTGCAGATTTACAAGAGTGTGACAGGAATAATTTGTCTACTCTACAGGCTGGGGAGTGGAGAGCTGAGAGCTTGTGTACTCTTTCTTCTCCCACCCCTCCCCCTGTGAGGTCAGGAGCAGCCTGGTGTGATGTGCTCTGAGATCTCACTGCTCTGTTTTTGTGAAGAAGAAGCTCTAAAGCTGCCACCGATACCCATAAACCGGTTTGAGAGAGTGGCAGGGGGAGCGTAAGGTCAGATTTGGTGCAAAAAAAAAAAAAACAATTACCATCTCGATTAGCATAAAAATTCAGCTGGTTATGCTAACACGTCTCTAAACACATTATTCAAGCAATGCTGTATAGCAAGTCCAAGGACCAGACTCAGACACCTCAACCGAGGGATGGTGGACAGATCCAGAGCCTATTGGGATATAATGGTAACTACTCTTATATGTATCTCCTACAGGGGCTTTTGTGAGAAATCCAGTGAACTTTAAGGATCAAAAGCTCTCCAAGCTCTAAAAATACAATGCTAAGCACATTAAGTAGTCTGAGCGGGCCCATGATGAACCCTTGAAAAATCTATAGTTAGGGATCTAGTGTTACTCAGATTGAAGGCTCTCTTAGGAAACAATTTAGCTGTAAGCAACAGAGAGAATCTAATAGAAGACTTAATCTAAAATTGTGTACACGAAAAAGATCTGTTCTTCCAAATGATACAGGATCTCTCACTATCGTAACCTGATACGTAACGGCTCTAATACACATAATGGAAAGAGTACTGCTAAATATTAGAGATGTTACACTAATTAATACGAGGAATCTGGTACTAGAGTAAAAAACAGGAGGTGGAGCTGGAGGTAGCAGAGCTGAAGATGTTGAGGTTTTCGTTGGGAGTGACGAGGATGGACAGGATTAGAAATTAGTTTATTAGAGGGACAGCGCATGCAGGAAGTTTTGGAGACAAGGTGAGGGAGGTGAGATTGAGATGGTTTGGACATGTGCAGAGGAGGAACATGAGGTATATCAGTAGACCAAGGAAGAGGTTTATGGATGTGGTGAAGAAAGACATGCAGGTAGTTGGTTTGAAAGATCAGAGTAGTATGGAAATGGATGATGACCTGCTGTGGAGACCCCTAATGTGGTGACCACGTTCTAAAGTTGGACCATTAAGAGCATCCTGAGCAGCTGTGTCTCACACACCTCACACACACTCCTCACACACACCTGTCACACACCCTCCTGCTATCAGGAAAGCTTGTGTTGTCTTGTGTTGCCTGTCTGTCTGTACTGCTGTCTGTGCTGTCTGTCTGTACTGTCTGTCTGTCTGTCTGTCTGTCTGTTTTTTTTGTATGTCTGTATTGTTTGTCTCTCTGTACTGTCTGTCTGTACTGTTTGTACTGTCTATACTGTCTGTCTGTACTGTCTGTCTGTAATGCTTGTCTCTCTGTACTGTCTGTCTGTACTGTCTGTCTGTACTGTCTCTCTGTACTGTCTGTCTGTACTGTTTGTACTGTCTGTCTGTCTGTCTGTCTGTACTGTCTGTTTTTTTGTATGTCTGTATTGTTTGTCTCTCTGTACTGTCTGTCTGTACTGTTTGTACTGTCTATACTGTCTGTCTGTACTGCTTGTCTCTCTGTACTGTCTGTCTGTACTGTCTGTCTGTACTGTCTGTATTGTCTGTTTTTACTGTCTGTACTGTCTCTCTGTACTGTCTGTCTGTACTGTTTGTACTGTCTGTCTGTCTGTCTGTACTGTCTGTTTTTTTGTATGTCTGTATTGTTTGTCTCTCTGTACTGTCTGTCTGTACTGTTTGTACTGTCTATACTGTCTGTCTGTACTGCTTGTCTCTCTGTACTGTCTGTCTGTACTGTCTGTCTGTACTGTCTGTATTGTCTGTTTTTACTGTTTGTACTGTCTGCCTGTACTGTCTGTCTGTACTGTTTGTACTCGGTTGCACTCGATGCACTTTCTGTAGCGTTGTGTTGTGTTGTAGCTCTATGTTGTTGTTTAGTGTAGCACCAGGGTTCTGGAGGAACGTTGTCTTGTTTTTACTGTGTACCACTGTGTCTAGTAGAAATGACAATAAAAGCGTCTTGGCTTGACTAATGGGAGAAGCCGACAGAAGAACACGACTACATCTGATGTGTCTGGTATGATAACATGTAAGGGATCAAGTATAATTACACATGAGGGCCCTGGTACAAGAGAAAATACTAAAAAACATGAAGGACCTAGGGAATCTGGTTCTATTAAATAAGTGGAGCTTCTTAAATGACTTCGCCTGAGGGATTTGCTCCAGTCTGTTCCAGTTTAGACGCTGAAATTTTAAAGGGTTTACTTCAGCAGAGAGGAACTCCATTTTAAATCAAACACATCTCACCCCATGCATACTGTATTTCATTATTAGGACTATTTACAGTTTAAGGGAGATTTGTCAGAACAAAGAGCGCTCCATGCGAGTTTCGCCTTAAAGATCAATTTCACAGTAATCCCTCGTGCTTTATTATCTTCTTCAAACACAGCATCAGGCGCTTCAGCTGCAGGGAACGGTAATTCCCTACGATTTATCGTCGCCGACTCAGGCTCGGAGAAGAGTCGTCTAATTACACGCTACATCTCATATATTCTTAAACCCATCAGCTTTGCGTACACGCTCAGAAGGTCATATATCCGTTCCAATCAATTCGATTCATATCAATTAGCGCTTTTAACAGATGAGAACATTTTCGCTAATTTTTAGATACAAACCGATCGCGAGAATAAAGTTTACACTTTTTTCCTTTTCAGAGTCGGAAAATCAAGAAAACCATATCGGAAAACATCAGCTCCAATCCAAGAATGTTACATACGTTATGCACTAAAGGAGCTCAAATGCAGTTTCAAAACCATTTCTTTATTATGTTTTAAGCTCTGCAAAAGTATTGGGACACCCGTCTTTCCCAGCCATACAGTGCTTCCGGAAAGTATTCACAGCGTTTCACTTTTTGTAACGTTACAGCCTTTTTCCAAAATAGATTAAATTTAAGGACTCTCAGACAATGAGAAACAAAGATTGAACTCTTTAGCCTGAATGCCAGGGGTCATGTCTGGAGGAAACCAAGCACCGCTCATCTCTTGGCCAATACATCCCTACAGTGAAGCATGGTGGTGGCAGCATTATGCTGTGGGGATGTTTTTCAGCAGCAGGAACTGGGAGACTGGTCAGGATCCAGTGAAAGATGAATACAGCAATGTACAGAGACGTCCTTGATGAAAATCTGCTCCAGAGCACTCTGGACCTCTGAGTGGGGTGACGGTTCATCTTCCAACAGGACAACGACCCTCAACACACAGCAAAGATAACAAAGGATTGGCTACAGGACAACTTTGCGAATGTCCTCGATTGGCCCAGTCAGAATCCTGACTTGTCTGTGCACCGATGCTCCCCATCCAACCTGATGGATCTTGAGAGGTTCTGCAAAATAGAATAGGAGAAACTGCCCAAAAATAGGTTCCAAGCTTGTAGCATCAAACTCAAAAAGACTTGAGGCTGTAATTGGATCCAAATGGGGCTTTTTTATCTCTAGATGGTTTGGGATGATTGTGATCTACTCTTCGAAGATCTATAATCTTCATGAGGTGGGACACAACTGGAGCTGGCGCAACCTCAGGATACGGAGGAGTTGGAGTGGACGATCTTCTGCTAGAGAGCTTCAGCCCTGTAGAACATGATTCATTTTTCACGCTGATTGCACACCAGCCCTCCTCACTAACACCCTTTAGGACGAATGAGGACGATAAATCTTTACAATCTAGAGGAATCTCCTCCCAGAGGAGTGGAGGTTATTATAACAGCAAGTGGAGACTTAATGTGGAACGGGACGTCCAAAAAATAAAGTAAACTTTTGCTCGGGTGATTTGAGTCCAATTCTCTCATTCTGACCGCTGGATGTTCAACATGGAACCTCATGGTAAAGAGTCTCTGAGGATCTGGGAATTAGAATCGTTGCTCTACACAAAGATGTCGAGGCTGTAAGAAGATCAGTATCGCCCTGAAACTGAGTTACAGTACAGTGATCAGGGTCATAAGAGGTTTTCCAAGACGGGTTCTATTTAGACCTCACAATGGTCCATCAGAGAATTCAAGTCCTCGTGCTGTGAGTCAGGTGCAGAAGCTGCTTCAAAAAACAGATGCATGAGTGCTGCAGCATTGCTTTAGAAGCAGAAGCCGCACACTGCAACAAGTCGGTTTGCAGGCCATCATCTCTATATATCTATAATTTGAATCATGAGTCATTTGAATCATTTCACTCGAATCATTTCAATCGAATAACATACGTGTCCATTCTCTCGCAAACGATACGATTCGGATGGCGATTCTCCTCATCCTCATGCCTCCTGCTTCACGTGTACCACCCGTTGTGTGTGTCCTCCTGCTCAGACACCACACACACTGAAGTATTAATACATTCATCTGTTTGCTGCAGATGTAAAGACACAATCAGTGGAGCCCGGGAGCATGATTTCCTTCAGCAGGTGGGTTTTTTTCAGCAGATCCAGGTACCCACTGTGTCTCATTTGCAGTGCCAGTGTGTGTTCATATATTACTGAGCAGCTTCGATTAACTAAGAGGTATGAGCACCCAATACACACACACACACACACACACACTTTTGGATCAAACTGGCTATGAATGCATTTATTTGTAAATCATTTCCAGGAACATTCAGACATGAAATGGGATATTCATGAGAATCCGGTTCGCTCGGAAGAAAGCGCTCGCTCCTGAGTTTGAATCTACATGCAGGTAGGAGCTCCGGTTGCGAAGCTCGATTGATCAGCTTCGGATTGTGCAATTACCGCTAGGTTTTTTTCAGAGTTAGCATCGCTTATTAACGCGAAGGCAGGGAGACGTTTTCTAGAAAAAAACGAACACAGGGCACACAGAATCGAGGAAAAATCCAAAAAGATCAGTCGAGGTGCAAGAAAACAATCTACACAAATCCAAGCTGGAAATCAAGACCAGAAGATCAAACAGGAGGAAAAGAAAGTAAAAAGTCATTAGCATGGATCTTTAGAGTTACTCTGAAAGGACAGAGGTCTATTCTTTGCTAGTGGATTCTTGATCATTTGACGTTTGCAGGTCCCAGACTCGCGATGAAGATGCTTTGGGATGACCCCATGATGACCCCCGATGACATGGCCTTGGAGTCTTAACGAATGATTAGTATGGGGTTTATTATGAATAAATTACAGCACATAATTTTACTATAAACCATATGGAACGCTTTCAATTTGCGTTTTTTTTCTCTCATTCTGTTTTTTTTTTTTTTTGCAGATTTCCAGGTCTTATGTTTTTTTTCCATTCTCAACAATCTTCCTCGCCATACACCGACCTTCAAATTGCTTGGATTTGACCTTGAACACCGCTCTTAACCCTCCTCTGCTCAATTGTGCAGTAATTCGCTCTTTATAAAGACGCCTGCCAAATGCCATATGTGCTGAGTGATGAATAAAGAACTGATTATATATTATACATCCAGTGTGGAGGAGATCTTTCACTGTTGTGGCTCCATGTCTATGTTTTTAGCGATTCTTTACCTTTTAAGGAATTTTGGGGGTGTGGCCAGACGTGGTGAACATGGTCATTTCCCAACGATTTGTTTTGCAACTTTTTTTTTTACGGACGTCTGGGTTTTTTCTTCTGTTCCGGATTCTGATGAATCGAGGTGGAAGCTCATGTTGGAAAGAGGGACGTCAATGTCAGCCAGAGGGTGTGTGTGTGTGTGTGTGTGTGTGTGTGTGTGTGTGTGAGAGAGAGAGAGAAACAGGGAGTGTGTTCAGCACCTTGCCTGGACTACAGCATGGCCAGATTGCTCCAAGTCACTCAGCCATCATTCACACACACACACACACACACACACACACACACACACACACACACACACACACACACACGTGAGGACCATAAAAGCACATCTACAGCCTGTACTGATTGATGCATTGCCTGTTTCTGCTCATATGCACTAGTTTTTTCCTTCACCATGAATTCTTCATCAATCATAAATCATGAATCAGCAGATCAAAATAATCGTTTCAGTTCATTTCATCAGCTGGCAGTGGGTCCTGTGTTGAAAAGACCCTCAGACAGATTCCTGACCATCCCTGGAATAGCGATGGGCTGAGTTTTCCACACACCATCTTCAATAATACATCCTTCATGAGTCTCATCCCTCCAGCAGCCAGCGTCCAGCTCCTGATCGCCACACGACACAAGCTCTGCAAACAAGCCCACTGCAGCACCAACATCTCAAATCCTTCCATCTGTTTGTTCAACCAGAGCTAAATGAGCAGAGGAATCATTTCAGGGGTATTAATATCACACCACACCTGGAGCAGAATCCAGAGCTGAGCTCATGGATGCAATCAATATTCGCACCTCAGATACAATTAATAGACTTAAACGCTACTCGGAAGGTAAATGACATACACCCTTCCTTCTGGACATCGTGTTCCACATCATGTCTCCATCTGCTCTCATAATAACCTCCACCAACCTTCTGGGAAAATGTTCTAACAGATTTTGTGTAAATTTCATTCAGACACAAGGTACTGATATAGGTGAGCTGGAGATCTTCTGCTCCGTCCATGAAAACCATATCTATCCATGGATATCTTCAAGAGCTCTGATTCCCTGACTTATGCCGCCACCACCATGCTTCGTCCTGGCTATGATGCGTTATCAGCTAGCAGTTTGTAAGTACCTGACCTTAAACAACCTGTTCATCTGGTCCCCATTTGCTTTCATCATTAGCGCCACTCTTTTAGGAAGATGTTCCTCTAGTAGAGATTTCAGGTAAAGGGTGTTAATCGGTAGGAAAAAGATGTTCAATAGGGTTGACGATCTAGAGCAGGGGATCTTCTACTTCAAACCATGCAAACCATATCTATCCATCTATCCATGGATATCTCCAAGATCTCTGCTTCCCTGACCTATGCCTCCACCACCATGCTTCATCCTGGCTATGATGTGTTATCAGCTAGTAGTTTGTAAACACCTGACCATAAACGACCCATTCATCTTGTCCACATTTGAGATTGAACGTAAACTCTACTTTTCTGGGAAGATGTTCCTTTTGATTTTGAGGAGGCCTGGGGTGCAGTTGGAGCCATATGGCAGGAGATGTTCCACACACAGCTAAAGCAGATCTTCATGGAGCTGGCCTTCTGCACTTTGTGTCACGCTGGAACATGTTTGTGTCTCCTAGTTCAAACTGAAGGGAAAATGTCATGCCAAATCCAAAGACGTCCGACCCAATCGTTGGGAGCAGTTTGGAGAAGAACCACATATGAGTGAAAAATCCTGGTGTCCCAATACTTTGGTTTCTCCATTATACATACAAGACAAGCACTGAAAGTTGTCCAGATGTTACTAGAAGATTTTTCTCTCGTCAGAGCAAATGCGTTCGTTTGTTTCACTAATAATTGAATTGTTTCGCTTCGTCAAAGCTCTAAACCCGGATTCGGATTTTACCCCACCTGAAGGTCGCTTGCAATAAATCCACCCCCCGGGGTGAATAACTGTAAATGTAAGATGTTGGATTTCATTCACTTGAAAAGAGAAAGCCAAGCGGCGCGATCGAGACTGACCGAGTCGCTGCGCTTGCTATTCTGCACAGCTATTTATCTCTCGGACGCAGCCAACCTGCTACAGCGTTACGCAGTGAAAAAAGGTCTCTTTGCCGCTGTTGTTCTGAACCGTCCGCTCATCACGGAAAATAAATTGCCCACAAGGAAACAGTGCCAGGGGACACACTGCACTACAGCCCCTGAATAGAAAGAAACACAAGATTTCTGCTTTTGTTGGAAAGAAGACACACATGGAGTTTATTTCTTAAGGTTTAAGGCTTTAGTGTTGTTTCTCTCTATAAATGCATTTGAACATTTAAAAAGTGAACATTATGGTAAAAGTCAGGGCATGTTTGGAGAGAGGGGTGGGTAGGGGGTAAGAGTGGATGTGAGGAAGAGTGGGTTGGGGGTAATAATCATAATTGAGAGTAAGGATACGTTAGGGGTAATAATAATGGTTGAAAATCAGAATATGTGAGGAATATTTACAATAAAGTGTATAGATGATGAAGGGGCAGATACGAATAAGAGCATGGATGGAGATGGGGTAGTTATTGAAGAGGGTAGGGATGAGGAGGGGCAGTGAAATATAGGGATAGAGATGGGGAAGTTATGGATGAAAGTAGAAATAAAAAGAGGTAGTAATGTTTGAGAGTAGGGATTGTTAAGAGGTAGTTATGGAGGAGAAAAGGGATGGGAAAAGTGGAATTACAATAGAGAAGAAAGGCGGGTAAGGGGTAGTTACAGTAGAGAAGAGAGACGGGTAAGGGAAGTTACAGTAGAAAGAGAGACGGGTAAGGGGTAGTTACAGTAGAGAAGAGAGGCGGGTAAGGGGTAGTTACAGTAGAGAAGAGGCGGGTGAGGGGTGGTTAGAGTATAGAAGAGAGGCGGGTGGCGTGGTTACAGTAGAGAAGAGAGCGGGTGAGGGGTAGTTACAGTAGAAAGAGAGACAGGTAAGGCGTGGTTACAGTAGAGAAGAGAGCGGGTAAGGGGTGGTTAGGTATAGAAGAGAGACGGGTGAGGGGTAGTTACAGTAGAGAGAGAGCGGGTAAGGGGTAGTTACAGTAGAGAAGAGGCGGGTGAGGCGTAGTTACAGTAGAGAAGAGAGGCGGGTGAGGGGTAGTTAGAGTAGAGATGAGAGGCGGGTGAGGCGTGGTTACAGTAGAGAAGAGGCGGGTGAGGGGTAGTTACAGTAGAGAAGAGAGGCGGGTAAGGGGTGGTTAGAGTATAGAAGAGAGACAGGTAAGGCGTAGTTACAGTAGAGAAGAGAGACGGTAAGGGGTAGTTAGAGTATAGAAGAGAGACGGTAAGGGGTAGTTACAGTAGAGAAGAGAGACGGGTAAGGGGTAGTTACAGTAGAGAAGAGAGACGGGTAAGGCGTAGTTACAGTAGAGAAGAGAGACGGGTAAGGGGTAGTTAGAGTAGAGATGAGAGACGGGTGAAGGGGTAGTTACAGTAGAGAAGAGATGGGTAAGGGGTAGTTACAGTAGAGAAGAGAGACGGGTAAGGGGTAGTTAGAGTATAGAAGAGAGACAGGTAAGGCGTAGTTACAGTAGAGAAGAGAGACGGGTAAGGGGTAGTTACAGTAGAAAAGAGAGACGGGTAAGGCATAGTTACAGTAGAGAAGAGAGACGGGTAAGGGGTAGTTAGAGTATAGAAGAGAGACGGGTAAGGGGTAGTTACAGTAGAGAAGAGAGACGGGTAAGGGGTAGTTACAGTAGAGAAGAGAGACGGGTGGCGTGGTTACAGTAGAGAAGAGAGCGGGTGAGGGGTAGTTACAGTGAGAAGAGAGACGGGTAAGGCGTGGTTACAGTAGAGAAGAGAGCGGGTAAGGGGTGGTTAGGTATAGAAGAGAGACGGGTGAGGGGTAGTTACAGTAGAGAGAGAGCGGGTAAGGGGTAGTTACAGTAGAGAAGAGGCGGGTGAGGCGTAGTTACAGTAGAGAAGAGACGGGTGAGGGGTAGTTAGAGTAGAGATGAGAGACGGGTAAGGCGTGGTTACAGTAGAGAAGAGAGGCGGGTAAGGGGTAGTTACAGTAGAGAAGAGGCGGGTAAGGGGTAGTTAGAGTATAGAAGAGAGACAGGTAAGGCGTAGTTACAGTAGAGAAGAGAGCGGGTGAGGGGTAGTTACAGTAGAAAGAGAGCGGGTAAGGCGTGGTTACAGTAGAGAAGAGAGCGGGTGAGGGGTAGTTAGAGTATAGAAGAGAGCGGGTAAGGGGTAGTTACAGTAGAGAAGAGAGCGGGTAAGGGGTAGTTACAGTAGAGAAGAGAGACGGGTAAGGCGTAGTTACAGTAGAGAAGAGAGGCGGGTGAGGGGTAGTTACAGTAGAGAAGAGAGACGGGTAAGGCGTAGTTACAGTAGAGAAGAGAGACGGGTAAGGGGTAGTTAGAGTAGAGATGAGAGACGGGTAAGGCGTAGTTACAGTAGAGAAGAGAGATGGGTAAGGGGTAGTTACAGTAGAGAAGAGAGATGGGTAAGGCGTAGTTACAGTAGAGAAGAGAGACGGGTAAGGGGTAGTTACAGTAGAGAAGAGAGACGGGTAAGGGGTAGTTACAGTAGAGATGAGGGTAGTTGAGTGGCAGTTACTGTTTGAGAGGACATGGGGAATTTTTTGCAATTTTTTCTCCAAATTTCTCTTTCATTTTTAATAAAATTCTCCTGTTTTCAGGGAAATTAAGTACAGGGTTAGAAACACTGAAAGCAAAGAAAGCGATGGCTGGGAGTCACACACACAGACACACACAGACACACACACACACACAGCTCAAAGCTGCTGTGCTCCACATCACACATTGATATAATATGATTTTTACTGCTGCTTTCATTCTGCTCTCCACGGCATTTGATTTGTTTTCATATTCTGGATGTGATAAGTGTGTTTCGATGGGAGCTTTAACAGCGTTATACTCTCGACTCGGACCGGGCGTGTGTGTGTGTGTGTGTGTGTGTGTGTGTGTGAGAAAGAGTAAAACAGGGTTATAGGGATTAGAGTCTGCTCCTTGTGTGTGGTAACCAAGTTTACTTCAGCATGGGGTTTAATACAGTGCAGTAGCAGGTCTGTGTCTGTGTGTGTGTGTGTGTGTGTGTGTGTGTGTGTGTGTGTGTGAAGCCGGACAGCTGGGTGCTTTTAGACTTCATTAGGCGAGAAAGAGCAGGCGGGGTTCTGGAACTCGTCACCTTCCTGCTCCTCTCTAACCAGCCTGAGGCTCATGGCTCTCGTCCAGGAGAACATTGGATTACAGTTATCTGTCTCTCTTTTACTTTTTTTTTTTTTTCTCTCTGTCGATCTTTTTCTCTGTCTGAACTCTGCCTTTCTCTCTCTCCTGCTGGCTTGGAGTGGAGGCGTGAAAGGGCCTCAGGCAGATCAGAGTACATGATCTCCACAAAGTGCCATCAGTGTACTTCTACACACACACACACACACACACACATGCATACAGTTTAGTTTGATGCAATTTGATAGGCTTTAGGACCTTTCGGAAGGTCAGAAGGAAAAGAGCGAATGCTGCACCTGCATGAAAAACACAAAGAAATCGGTCCCTTAACGAGGAATCGCCTGGAATCCATCCTGCATGGTAGCTCAGAGGTTCAAATCCCAGCACCAGCAAGATGCCACCGGTGGGCCCTTGAGGAAGGCCCTTAACCCTCAATAAACGCTCAGATCTGGGAAAGGGCGTCTAACAAATACCGTAACTGCAAATTCTTCTGAGTGATCAATAGAACGCTCCTTTCTTGGGGGTGTGGTCATTGCCAGCATGACTCCACCCCCATCAAACAAATCACATGGGCTTTGTGAGAATGAAAATTACATTAACAGCGTTTTGGCAGACGCAATTGTGCAGAGCGACTTGCATTTCTTATTCATACAAATGAGCAGCTATCTGGTTAAGGGCCTTGCTCAGGGGCCCAGGAGTGGTTTTAACTTGGTTTAGGTGGGACCTTCAGATCTAAAGTTCAATGTCTAATTCTACACTAAGCTACCATGTCACCAATCAGGGTTTCTGTGGGGTCTAAAATTTAAAATTCGTCATTTTACACCTTAGAAAGTCTTAAATAATTTTAGAGGTCTTCATTTTCCAATGTCCATGTAACGCTGCCTCTGACGCTCACTGAATTGCTGCCGCAGCACTTTAGAATGTTTTATTTGCTTTAATGGTTGTTTTTTTCGCTGGCCCGAACATGTATTCGACTACAAATGAGAGCAACATGCAACAGCCAATCAGCTTTCTGTTACAGACGTCAAACAGATTTTATCTTTCAGTTATGGGAAAGTGCAAGTTTAGCGATACTCGGTTTGAAAAAAAAATCATTTAGGGATCAGCTAAGGCCGCTTGCTAACGGCGTATTTGTGTGTGTGTTTTCGATGTCGTGATACAGGTCTTACATTTCATTCTTAATGGTCTTAAAAAGGTGTTAAAGTCTCACATTTGACTCGGTGAAATCGGCAGAAACCCAGAAATGGTGTGGATTGGTTCTCAAGCCCTCGTTCTCCCCACATGTGAACCTGAAGATTTGAAACGTTTACATTTACGCCATTGAGCAGACGCCCCCTTGTTCCAGAGCGACTTCCAACTGAGCAGGTGAGGGTTAAGTGCTTTGCTCAAGGGTCCAGCAGGGGCAACCTAATGGTACTGGTATTTGAACTTGTGACCTTCCAATCCAGACACAAGTCTTAATCACTGTCCACCTTCTTAGCACCCTCTATCAACATCAATGTCAATTTGAAGGACAATCTTCAGGGGGCACCAGGACACCCCCAGTGATGTGTGGACTTGCGGATGAGGTGCACTGTGCTGGTTTTGGGCTGATGTTACACTTTACTGCTGCTCTTTTATGCCGATTTGTCCGCTAACCATCACCCGTGGAGCACAGCGTGAAATCGTTGCTTAGTAACCAGATTCAGAATCAAATGAAAAACAATTGCTCTCTCTCTCTCTCTCTTTTTCTCTCTCTCTCTCTTTGCCACACACACACACAGGTAACGGAAGCATCTCCAACAGTGCCATCATGTTCATTTTTTTCCGTTTCATTTGACGTTCACGCAGCAAGGAAAACGAGAGGCATCGC
Source organism: Silurus meridionalis (assembly GCF_014805685.1). Classification (NCBI taxonomy): domain Eukaryota; kingdom Metazoa; phylum Chordata; class Actinopteri; order Siluriformes; family Siluridae; genus Silurus; species Silurus meridionalis. The sequence goes on along the minus strand of NC_060887.1, from coordinate 39,328,403 downwards.
ACCGATGAGATGTTCGAGATTACCATGTAAGCCTGGCTTAACACAGCGGACCGGTACGGAGCCGGGATTTCCGACCACTTGCTCCACCTGCTCGGGCCCCTTGCTGCATCTCAAAACATCCAGGTTTCCTCCACTCCCCAGGACGTCACTCTGTGTTTAACAAGCAGGATTTTCACTATCCGTTTCTGTTTTCTCTCCACAGCACTCCATTTTCTCAGTTTGGGGGGATAAAGCGGAATGCATTTTCACTTCCTGTCTCATGCTGTATAATTGATTTCCTGAGTGCGCTGTGATCAAACTGCAAGATTAAACAGGAAACATTAGCTAAATGTGTGTCAGATCTGCTGTGTTATTAAACACTCGAGGTAAACACCTGGGCATACTTTAGAAAAGCTCCATCAAGCTTAAACAAACTCATACAGTAAACTGATATCATTAATGCCTCCTCATATGACCGCCATCATTACATTACCTTCTGTCTTTTCCACCAACACGAGGTTCTTCCTCAGACTGCTAGCGCAAATTTGGAGAAACGTAATACTATAGGACCTGTTTGGGTAACATGAAATTGTTTTTTTTCAATTCATAACACAAAAGTGTCAGTAATGACAATAGAACTGTCAAGTTTTAATGTCCACCTGCTACAAAATCTGTCTGGTTTCTGGACCAAAATCCAGTCCACCATTTGGCCTGATTCATGCGACATCAAACTCTTGGCCCTCACTACAGGATCACGAAGTCTCTTTTCCCTTCAGTTCCATAAATGTACTATTCTATAGTAATAACACTTGCGATGCTGCAAGCTAAAGCAGCAAAGAAATGGTGCGTTGGTTATTTTTGTCAGCATTTCGTCTGGTAAATTGAGCAATTTTGTGAAATAACCATAAGTGAAACAATTGCAGAGAACTAGAGGTAGAACTACGCTAGGTAATGATAACCAGGCTGTGCAGCTAGAATTTTATTAATGGAAAAGAAATGGAGTAGCATTTTCTATACACCATTTTGACATATGAGATGGTATCAAAACGTTTCGACACTAGCGAGACGAGTTTCTGGGGACGAAACTGGTATCAACGTTTATATCTCACGTGAGGATCGGCCGGACTGCTCCGTATGATACACCGGCAATGGCAGCAATGTTGTGGATTGTTCTCAACAAATTGGTCGAACGGTTTGGACATTTTCGGGGGTGGAGCTCGTTAAAGGTCTTCCTAAACTCTCGTCGTTTCCCAGCGATGTTCTTCCCCCTTGAATTACGCATGCCGCTCAAAACACCTCAACGACTCATCCCAGCATTGCAGTAAATTGTCGAATCATTTCGAAAACGTCTCTGTGGCAGATTTGCCCAGTTTTGTGCAGAATTTCATGTTTTGCTCCTGTTTTGCCTCTTTTAGCACACTGAGTTATGAAAGTCGGTGCTCCCTGTGACTGTGTGTGCAGCCTTATATTGCCATCTGTTGGCGTGTTACAAAACTAATCTCGAAACTTCATGATAGCACCTCGTATGATCGTTGTGTGACTTTAGTTTTAGTTTTAGAAATTACGCTGTGATGAGTTGCAGTGGCGTTATAAGATCCAAACTAATGATTAAACCCTGAGCTGAAAGTTTACCTCTGGGTTAGGTTCTTCAAGCTCATCGCTCCACACTAACAGGACTCACATGGATGCAGTATTTATCATTGCTCTGTTTTTTGCCATATTTCCAAGATAACTAAACACATTCGGATATGATGGAGTTCATCATGTATATTTTGGGAAGTATCAAAGATTCATAAATTAGTTCTATTGCTTTCCTGCTAACTGATGAATGAGGGCGGATATAAAACATGAAGCTTATGTTTTCTTTGGAATGCTCCAGATTTGCGTGTTGACAGAGCGGTGCATCAGTCTGTTCACAGTGACTCAAATATTGGCTTGTATCACTGCGTTTGTGTGCAAGTCCTCCACTGACTGCAATTCAGTCTAATAACACGTACTGGTCTGTTCGTAAAAAAAACCCACACGCTCAAATGCCTGTTATTCAAACACACTTTAGCCAAACACACTGGTCTGTCACAGAGTGGTGAGAAACAGACAAAGCAAAACTGAGAAAAATAAAAACACAGTCAACCAACACAACATGGTCAACAATCTGTAGTTCTGCTAATACCCATAATTACCGAAACACAGTTCTATATCTTTAATATAACAAACAGTGCTAATTACTCAACTACAATTCACACTAAAGCCATATGCAGTTTGGTAATCAATTCTCCAAGAAACAGACGTCCAAACACCAACATCTCCTAATCAGAGTTATAAAAATACTAATTTTAATGTACAGACATCCTAATACCTGTTATCAGACAGTGCTAGTTATCGTACCACATTTCACTTTTGCATCTAATTCACATCTGGGGAGGTGGTATCTTATTGTTCAAGGCATTGGGTTTGGATCCTGAGGTCATGTGTTCAAATCCCAGCCACACCACGCTGCCACTTCTGGGCCCTTAAGCAAGGCTCATAACCCCCTAATTGCTTAGCTGAACCCATGCCCATCTGATCAGAAGTGCAGCATCTTATCCACTGAGCTACTACTTCCAAATCTCTGAACCTCAACCACTAATCAAACACCAGTCCGCAAACCTTAAACATAATGATATATTGGTCAAACACCAGTCCCATAACGCTTACCATAATCATATACTGGTCATACTCCAATCTCTGCAGTCCAACCTTAATCATACATTAATTAAACACCAATCCCTAAACACCTGCTATAACAACACACTGGCCAAACACCAATCACTGGACCCCAACAATAACCACACACAGTTTCAAAACCCAACTGTTACCACACACTGGTCAAAATACAGTCTCTAAACCCCCAAAATAACAACATACTGGTCAAACGCCAGTCCCTAAACACCAACCATAACCACACATTTGTAAAACGCCCGTCCCTAAACCCCGACTGTAACCTCACGCTAGTCAATGTATAGTCCCTAAAGCCCAGTAGTAAAGTAAACATACTAGTCACACACCAGTCCCTAAACCCCTACTATAACCACAGACAGTCGAATACCAGTCCCTAAACAGCAATTATAATATACTGGTTATACACCAGTCCCAAAACATCAACTATAAGCACATACTGTAGAAAAATCAATCTCTAAACCCCAACTGTAAACACACATTGGACAAATCCTGGTCCCCGAATCCCAATAATTCAGAAACACTACACCCATACACCCATCAGAATGTTCTGCACAGTTAACTGTTTAACATTTTGTCTTAGTAAAAGTCAGATTTTCTCCATTAGCAGTTGCAGAACTTGGCACTGGTTCGAGATCTAATAAGTCTGATGCTGCTGATGGCAAGCTGCCATTGTATCTGTAATTAAAGTCTGTAACTTCACATTGCTCTGTTGGCTGAGGGACATCACTGTGGACTGGTGTGTTTAAATTGGAACCACTGTACAGGATTCGCTCATTATAGAGACAAATGCAGACAAACTCCATGACCTTTAACCTACACAGTCATTTACATCAGCAAGAGAAGACTTCATTACAGGACTGCCACGGGCATAAATGGCAGGAGAGAAGGGGGAGGGCAGGGGATGTCTAACAAGCACCTCAAGCACAAGGTCCAATTGGTCCAGCTGTTCGAAGAGCAAAATTTCTCACAGAAGTTACTGGACTTAGAAGAACTTTTACTGAGTCCAAGGCCTGAACACACACTTGCTCTCAAACCAAACCGTGAACACACACTCTATCTCAGACTAAACCCTGAACACACACAATATCTCAGACTAAACCCTGAACACACATTTACTCTCACACTAAACCCTGAACACACACATGGTCTCAGACTAAACCCTGAACACACACTCTATCTCAGACTAAACCCTGAACACACAGTCTAGCTCAGACTAAACCCTGAACACACATTTACTCTCACACTAAACCCTGAACACACACTCTATCTCAGACTAAACCCTGAACACACTCTATCTCAGACTAAACCCTGAACACACACTCTATCTCAGACTAAAGCCTGAACACACATTTACTCTCACACTAAACCCTGAACACACACTCTATCTCAGACTAAACCCTGAACACACACTCTATCTCAGACTAAACCCTGAACACACACTCTATCTTAGATAAACCTTGAACACACACACTATCTCAGACTAAACCCTGAACACACACTCTATCTCAGACTAAAGCCTGAACACACATTTACTCTCACTCTAAACTCTGGACACACACTTGCTCTCAGACTAAACCCTGAACACACACACTTGCTCTCAGACTAAACCCTGAACACACACTTGCTCTCACACTGAACCCTGAACACACACTCTGGCTGACAGTGATCAGAGCATCAGCAGGGAAGGAGCTGTTTATCCCGAACCTGCTGAGGCGCTGTGTTTATTTCTCTCGACGCATGAAATCTCGGGCTGCCATCTGCTTAGTGTCAGAGTCTAGACACGACTTCCTGTTTCAAACGAACAAATCGAGGGCAGGAACAAAGTGCTGTCCTGTGATTTCAGACAGACACGGTTATTCTGCTGTATTATTCTCATCAAAATAGAATAATTAGATCTGACCTTTCCTTTCTTCTCGCTTCTAACTGCAACGAGAGTGTTTGGTTATTTTATTTCATATTTCTTGCATTTTTCTACCGTGGTCAGTCTTGTCTGAGAATACTGTAAGTTTGTTCCATTTAAAACTTTATTTGATAAAAAGTGGAAGTGGTAGTTTAGTGGTTAACATTCTGAATTACTGATCATGAGGTCGGGGGGTTCAAGCTTCAGCTTTGCCAAGCTTCCACTTTTGGGATTTCAAGCAAATCCCTAAATGAACCCTCTATGCTCCAGAGGCGCTGTATCATGTCTGATCCCAGTTTCCTAACATCGCTGGCATATGTAGAAATTTCATTATGCATTATCAATGTGACAAGTATAGTATAGCGTAGTGGATAAGATGTTACCTTTGTGATGGGTTTAAATCCCAGCAGCACCAATCTGCCACTGCTGGGCCCCTGAGCAAGTCCCTTAACCCTCAGTTATAACTGCACGTCACTGTAGATAAGGACATAGGTTCCCTGGTGGTCTAGTGTTTAGGATTCGGCGCTCTCACAGCCGTGGCCTGGGTTTGATCCACCGGTCAGGGAACCAAACCCAGCCATTAGGGTTGCACAAGCCAGTGCGCTCCTAGAGCCGGTCCCAAGCCCGGATAAATGGGGAGGGTTGCGTTAGGAAGGGCATCCAGTGTAAAAACATGTGCCAAATCGAACCTAATCCGCTGTGGCGACCCCTAACGGGAGAAGCCGAAAGAAAGTTGTTACTGTAGATAAGGACGTCTGCCAAATGCCGTAAATGTAAAATATCCGGTTTCACATTTAGTCACCATTTTCCAGTTATAATAACCTCAATCCTATTGATACATTTTTCATGCCAACTGCACCCCAGGCCTCCTCAAACCCACTACCACAAGTTCCCTTGTAGTAATGCCCTTGTATCTGAATAAGCATCTTGTCATCATTATGTGGAGGAGCAAATAGGGGTTACATGTGGAATGCTCAAAATAAAGCATATAGTCAGGTGTCTACAAACTTTTGACCAAAAAGTGTAGCTTTAACCCAGACTTTTAAGGGCATTTTTCATGTTTTTATTGTAAAAAAAAATAGAATGCCGGATTGTGTACCATGGACGGCTGAGCTGTTGGAAAACAACTAAAAGCTTTATTTGAACAAATCAACAGGCAGACATGAAGTCGAGAGAGACAGGTCATACAGACGACTGTGTGGCAGACAAAGAGGCAGATGCAAATTAACAAGATAGCAGACGTCAAAACAGGAGGCCAAGCGAATTCATGGCTCCGTAATGAGCAAGGACAAATAATGGAAAGACCTTGCATTGTAAGGGGTTTTGGCTTGTTTATACCGTCCTCAAATGAGACTCCTGAGTAAGTAACAGCTGAATAGTAGCCCGGTGATTGTGAGGAGCCTGGCTCAGAGTGGAAGGCAATACTCCAGAAGGAACTTCATGAGCCACTGGATCTGACAGATCACTTCACTAATAAACCCTCTGCAATTCTTAAAGCTGTTCTGCTTCTCCAATTTTGGCTCGCAAAAAAAGATACAGCAGCTCATTAAAAAAAAAATTCATAACCACACACTCATCAGACACCAGTCCCCAAACTCCAACTATAACCACACCCTCATCAAATACCAGGCCCCAAACTCCAATCATAACCACACCCTCATCAAACACCAGGCCCCAAACTTTAACCATATTCGGACCCTCATCAATTGCCAGTCCCCAAACTCCAACCATAAGTACACCCTCATCAAAACCAGTCCCCAAACTCCAACCATCACCACGCCCCCTTATCAAACACCAGTCACCAAACTCCAACCATAACTACACCCTCATCAAAAACCAGTCCCCAAACTCCAACCATATCCACGCCCTCATCAAACACCAGTCACCAAACTCCAACCATAACTACACCCTCATCAAACACCAGTCACCAAACTCCAAACACATCCACACCCTAATAAGCCCATTAGAAACGTGTATAATCACTGATCACTGAAAGAAAAGACTTTTCAAAAAAAGCTGGACATTTGTGAGGAAAGTTTGCCAAAACAGTTCAAAACAGTCATAAAGTTTTTTCATGGTTTCAGACCCAACCCGGAAAAACCCGGAATCTAGCAGTCAACCCTCTGTGCCGAGTAATTAATAATAATAAAATTAAAAAATATATAATAATAATAATTCTAATTTTAATTTATAGATGCCCTAAATGACACTCAAGGACACCTTTCATAGAATAAAAAACAAAACAATTAACATGAATTAATGAACAATGAATTCAAAATGATTATCATTGTCAAAAATGATTAATTGATGAAGTAACTGTCAAAACCGATTCATCAGTCAACCTCTAGCAATAAAGATTTGAACGAATAAACAACCCTCCAGTCTTCGTTTAGCTTTGAATGACAAAAAGCCTAATCATTCCACAGCCAGTGATAGAGTCTGGAGTACATGCAGAACCCAATCGACATCAAAACCTACACTGCTGTAGAGACACTGGCCTTAATGAATCAGCTCTTAATACTGCTTTCTTCACATCACACACTGCCTACACACACACACGCATGCACACACACCTTTTTTTAGAGATGGGAGTACGCTGTGACATTTTAGATTCAAAAGAAAATAAAGAGGGAACAAAAGCGAGCGAATGATGGAAGTGGGATGGATTATGCAGCACAATACGGGCTTCAAACGAACTAATTTTCCACGAGGCATAACAATCATTTTAGAGCAATTACAAATTTTGCCTGTATTTGTGGACACCTGAGCTTTTATGGAATGATGTTCTCTAGCAGGAGATCTTCTACTCCCCATCCCAGGTAAAGCATATCTACAGGGGTATGCTGGAACAGGTTTGGATTTCCTAGTTCCTAGTTAAAAAAAATCATGTTACCACATTTGAACGTACAATTTTGCGCATACATTTTATATTCAAGGCGTTCGTCAGACGCCATCATCCAGAGCAACATACATGTATTTGTATTGTCATACAACCGAGCTGTTATGGGGTTAGGGGCCTTGCTCAGGGGCCCACAAGTGGCATCTTGGTGAGGCTGGGATTTGAGCTCATGACCTTCAGACAGACAGACAGACAGACAGACAGACAGACCGATAGATAGATAGATAGATAGATAGATAGATAGATAGATAGATAGATAGATAGATAGATAGATAGATAGATAGATAGAAAGATAGATAGACTTTCTGTTTATTTCATCACACGCCACTGTCTACATATTGATATTCATACATACATTAATCAACACACACACACACACACACACACACACACACACATCTTTTTCATTCACTCAATCCAGCTGAGGATGTTCTCCACATGAACAGCCTGAAGATCCCTGAGGTTCTGTTCTGTGGAGGTTCAACTCAAGAACCATGAAGATGGATTTGTGGTGGAATGAATATAAGCAGGCTGCTACAGTGGCTCAAAGCTGGAACAGTTTTACACTCGAGTCTCCATCAGTGAGCAGGACAGAACGTGAACAGTGATGGAGCTGGAATAATGGACATTCAGTGCTGAGAATGAGAACAGGCTCAAATTCTTTGGTTCTTTTTAAAGATTTTACCTCAGTTTCAGGAGATTTTTTCCCTCACCGTCAAAACCTCGTTCAGTAGAGATAAACGCATAGAGTCTAATTTATGAAACGTATATCAAACGTATATCAGTAATTGAGTGTCTCGTTTAAAACGCTATAGAAATAACACGGAACGTGTTGCTAACGTGGTTAATGCTACATCATACGGTTCTATTTTCTAAATCAAGATCTTTCAATTAAACCAAATCTAAAATAATGAAGCAGGCCGGAGAAGAAACGTAAATCAAATCACTACGTTCAGTTTATGGAAGAGAAGATCAGAGTAATTCGTCGAGATCATCTTGAACAAACGGAGCTCTGATAGCGGCGATTAGCCGAAACGACGGAAATCAGATTAAGAGATTACGGAATTAATGTGATCTGATCGCAGCTCTTTGACAAACGCTGATTAATTGGTCTGAGGATGAGTTTGTTGTTCTTCAAATGCCAGAGACTCAAAAGATATATATATATACACACAACTATATTCCAAAATTATTGGGACATTTCCAGCTATATATGGGAGATAAAGATTTACTTTATTCATTCCACAGTCTTTTGATGAAGCTCTCTCTCATAGCTCCCTCCATGATGAACCTGTGAGCATCCATCCTTTACTTAACATATCATGATTATCTTCGGAATCACCTCAGTTATCCCTGAAAACATCATCAGCAAATACAACAACAAAAAAAACACACACACACTTTGGTCTGATTAAGTGGTAAAGCAGGTGTGCAACTTTTTTCACATTTTCAAACCTATTTATGTTTTCAATCGCTGAAAGAAAAAGAAAAAAGTGAATCCAGCATCACGGCGGCGCTCGGACCTTGAACGAGGCGAACGAAAATCACAGCGTCTCCTTCCCCCAAAGACGCCCCCCCACCCCCCGAATGAGAACGAGCGTGAGAAATGCGGAAAGCGAAGACGGCCAAATTCCCCATGACCCTGTGCAATAGCTTTATATTTTTTCTGACTGGGATGGAGGACCATGATGCATTGCACCGAGGGCCTGATTCCAATCTATTGTCTCATTACAGTGCAAACCTGAAAGGCTCTATTGATCATAACTGCAGTGGGAAGACCATCGTCTCGAACCAATATGCTGGGCATTAGATCAGGAGCTGATTTGGTGTCCTGCAATCCCATAGTGTGACCAGGACTTAAAATAGAAGCAGGAAAACACACACACACACACACACACACACACACACACACACACACACACACACACACAAGTGAGTGAGAGTCTATTCTCTGCATTTCCTATTAAAGATCTGGCGCGTTGAGAGTCTGGAACATAACACACTCTCGCTGGGAGGAATGTGAGATACTGGATGTGTGTATTTGGCATATTTGGTGACATATGCGCCCTGATAGCAGGCTAGAAACAGAAAGCGAAAGGAGAGAGAGAGAGAAAAGAGAAGAAAAAGAAGTGTAAAAGCATGCACGGTAGTCTAATCCCAGCCTGCGGTGTGAACCTTCTGCTCATTATAGAGCAGTCTGACAGCAGCAGCAGCAGCATTTCTCCGTCGTTCTCTCTCTCTATCTCCGGCCCCTGACGCCTCGCCCACGCGCTGTTTTACTAAACTTACTCACTCCTGAACGATTAGCCAGAACTCCGGGTGGGTGCAGCATCGTGTCACATCGGGTCGGTTAATAAACACGCAGCTAAATAACGCCACTCCGACCTCCAGTCCTAATATAATCAATACACTCTTTCTTTCATCAAATACGAAATACAGACGGTTTGACGCGCTGCGTCTGGAAGGTCAGACCGCGGCTTGTGCTCAGGAACCACGCCAGAGAAGAGAAATCCATGGGCATGTGCATCCGAACTCACGCCTGAGGACGTCAGAGTGACACGAGGACGCGATCAGTCCGAATACTCGTATCTACATATATACGTGTCAGGGTCTGGAGAAAGATCACATGACTTGCTTGATCATACCATTTATTTTTAAACGCTTTCGTATTTCACAGTGACCTCCAACCTGCGAATTAGTATCAACATGACAACCAATAGAACATGGAAAGATGGAGGCTCTGCATACAGGAACGTTATGATATAATGTAGGCACGGATCCGGTCACTGCCCTATTTATAGCAGGTGACTGTCGCCTATATATATATATATATATATATATTAGTGCTGCACGATTAATCGCAAACGCTGCGATATAATGAAATGAATAAGTGCTTGTGTGGACACACACACACACACACACACTCTTACACACAAACACACACACGCGTGGGAACGCACATCTTTCCTTGACGCCTCCGCTTTCCCACACAACTCCCACCGCAATGCTCCACTGACCACGCCATCCAAACCATCAGCAAGCTTCTTTACAAAACAACACATTTTATATTAATTATTGCAAAATTGTATGAATTGAAGTATGTACACACACACTGCAGAAAAACAGGGGAATGTTGGGAATGGGCCGTGGCGGGAATTTATTTTTTCCCGATAAAACTTTTCAAAGATCTTATATTGGTGAAAATGTATGTTTTTTTATTTAGCTGTAATGAAGCAATAATGCAAATGTCATTTCGTTTTGAAACTTTTCTAGTTTTACAAACACACATTTCAGCATTATCACTGCTGTGTGCAATTTCCATAAAACCCAATCACTCATGATACCATTTATCATATCGCAATATAATCATTTATAATAATAATTTATAATAATAATAATAATAATAATAATTTATATTAATAATAATAATAATAATAATAATAATAATAATCATTTATAATAATAATAATCATTTATAATAGCATTTAGCTGCTAAAACAGTCGTGACCCGTCGATCATCAACAGCATGAACTTCTTCAGCAGTTGGAGCTACAGGAGCTCATCTGTTGGATTTGACCACACGGACCAGACTTCGCTCCTTCACCACTGTTCCTTCCTTAGAGCACTTTTGATAGATTCTGGCCACTGCAGACCAAGAACATCCCACAAGAGCTGCAGTTTTGGAGACGTTCTGGCCTAGACGTCTAGACGTCTCAATTTGTCAAATACTCGAATCCTTACGCCTATATTTCCTGTTTCCAACTACAACTTTGAGGAACAAAATGTTCACTTGCTGCGTAATAAATATCTAACGCCTAATGTATCTGAAGTGAGGAATGCATCCCTACACACCTTCCACCATATCGCATCAGGATCATTCCAGTGACTCTGACTTGATGTTTTATGTCGATACCATGTTCCTGCTACTTCCTGTACACGTTTTAAACTCCTCAGTGTAGGAATACAGGGGTTAGTTAGTTTACTCATCACCTGGGTAACAATTCATTCACTGAAAACATCTGACGGTCTGAAAGCCCCAATCAGAGCTCACAAACCCGCAACTGACTGAAGAAGGAGAGGAAATCAATCTGGTCACAGATACACTCACAAGGACGTTTTAAAGATTCGAGAAAAGCGGCCCGACACTGCATCGGGATTCCGGGTCTTGAAGGGAAACTCCCGTATCACATTTAATCTTGAGCTGCTGAGACAGTAGGCCCTGGACGTTGCGGATTATATACCGTCTCAGGAGGAGCGAGTTCACGGCGTTCCATCAGAATCAATTCCCGACTTAATTCCCGAATCGAAGCAGCATCACGCAAACCAGGATGTTCATTCTGAACCTTCGCGAGAAATGGGTCACTGGAGGACATCTAATCACCCGCATGCACAGGTGAAATGTGGACAGAAGACGGACGTGTGGACAGAAATCCAAAACCAAGAACGAGAAAATCGTGTTGTGTCATGTGACCAAGACCCCCCATCCAAAACCCGGCCTCCATGCCACCCCAATCCCCCACCCCAATCCCACATCAACACCACTTTTACCCTCCACCACGGATCTCCTCCACACACACACACACACACACACACACACACACACTACAATTGTACAGATGGATTGTGCTAAAGTGCACCAGGATTGTCCTGATCACATCAGCGCACCCGAGACACACTCTGCTATTGAATCACATTTAAGACCATTTCTTTAAACACCGGCTATGTTTCAAACTGATTCACTGCGAGGCCTGTGATTTACACCTCCATCATCCATCCATCCTTCCAATACGCCCCTCCGCTCCCTCTTTTTCAGAGAGAAAAGGAGAGAAAAAGAGGGGCCACGGCATCCGTCTGAGATCATCATGAGAAATCCATTAATTATATTCATAATAATAATAATAATAATAAAACAAATAATAATAAAAAATAATATTAATAATAATAATAATGTTACATGTAATATAGAGAACAATAATATAAATAAAGATGTTTTTATGGATAAAAAAAATATATTATATATTCAAGAAATTCACAATTTAAAATGTACCTCTAATTATAACATTATATGTGTGATGATTTTCCTCAATGGCAATAAAAAGTAATAGTTTAATCACATTACAGTCTGTAACCTTGTGCTTCAAACACACACACACACACACACACACACACACACACACAGAGTGAAATATTCACACTCTGCTTATTATATATAAACTCCTTAATGCAAACACACACACACACACACACACACACACACACACACACAGGTGAAATATTCACACTCTGCTTATTATATATAAACTCCTTAATGCAAACACACACACACACACACACACACACACACACACACTTGTAATATATTTTGCTTAATGTATAGGGACAGATCTACATGAACACCTGTACACACACACACACACACACACACACACACACACAGTAATATATATATATATATATATATATATATATATATATATATATATATATATATATATATATATATACACTCTTATTGCTTACGACAGTATATTAAACGAGATCTACAATCATCTGTCAATACACACACACACACACACACACACTCATGCACGCACACACGCACGCACTGCAATATATATCCCCTGCTGGCTGTATAGGCACAGATCTACACGCACACCTGCACACACACACACACACACGTGAGTGTACCTGGTCCGGGTGCTGCGCGGTCTTCGGCTGAGTGTTTGATTCCTTCACCGTA